>NC_057798.1:366733463-366755362 GCF_018294505.1 Triticum aestivum | reverse complement strand
CTTCATTGTTGAATCTTTTGAACTAAGTGAATGTGATCGGACCCTAATCTCTCTATGCTTACTATCTCAAACTCTATCTGTCCAAATCATATGCATTCTGTTGAAACTGTCGAATGTCTTCTCTGCATCCTTGTCAGCAGAAGACACAGAGACAAACATCAAGTCCTACTTAAATAATTCATCTTTATTGTCGATATCCGGAGAAGCCGGAACAACCATCCGACAAACTTGGCGGGCGTGGGAACGTGGGACAACTCTGAGTATGTTGCATGCTTGCCACGTGTCCCATGGATGTGAACAGACAGGGGCACCTGCGTAATTGCGCTGTGCTGCACACCTACTTATAAATACGTGTCCCCTGCGGTCAAGAAAACCTTCTTCCACCTCTCCACCTCGTCAGAACCCTAGCGCCACCGCTAGCTCTCGACGATGCCGGCGACGAAGCGCTTAGCTGCCGTGACTTCTCCGACGCCGTCCTCACGCCGGCCGTGGGCATTGTCCTCTCCGCCGCCGCCGTAGGTGTCCTCCGTCGCCAAGTTAGGGCACGGTGGATTGAACTGCTCGGTCTCCTTTCATCCCATCTAGCAGTTCATCGTGTGGTAAATATAACTCTATTTTTACCATCTTTTTGATCCTCAATGATTCATCCAATTTAACAAAATTGGTTTCTGTCTATACAAAGTTAGATCTACTCTGTCTGCATCTCATACTGCCTAGTATATTCACTTAAGCTTCACATCTAGTTAGATTCCTCACTTGTACTTATTCATGGATTCGTACAAATCTGGAACCGACTCTCAACATATAAGTGAATGTCTTCGCAACATGAGGTCAATGTCTTCAAACTGATTTATCTTCAAAATCTTCTGAAAATGCATATGACCTCTTCCCCTTCCCTCGCATCTCTAATGCTGTCACAGGTACATGTCCGTGGGAGAATCCCTAGGTTCTCATAGTCTGCATTCGTTTGCAGAATTCTTACAGCAACACATTGATTCTCCTAAAGCCAGTTCCTGTCTGACCAGCAAGCGAAAGCCTTTGAAGCCTTTTAACATATTGAAACCGTTCAGTTTGAAGTTCATGGCTGCAGAGAAATCTGCCAGGAAGGGTGGCAGACAGCATCGTGGGGGAACTTCAAAGGATCTGCCTGATGATCTTGCTGAAATCTACAAAACAGATCCTGAAGAGGATTACAATCAGCGCAAGACTCGAATCCAATGGATTCGATGCCATTGGGCTGAACAGTGCTTCAAGTACAAGTTCGTGACCCAGGAGTACGCAGAGAAGAATGCTACCAAGAGTCCTTGGGGTGATATTCTCTATCGAGACCTTCCCCCCAAGAACAAAGCTGAAGCCATTGCGCAAGAATTCTATCCTTGCATGGTCCGTGGACCACAGCCTGAAGAAGCCGACCCATCATCATTGCTCTGGTGTCGTGACGACAATCTCTTCAAGTGCAACTTCCAGTTTGCTAAGGCTTCGGCAAAGGAAAACAAGAAGTCATGGGGATTAGACTTCAATCCTGGTCCCTCTGCTCCCCGTGATGATGGCACACGTGAAGCTGAAGAAAATAGAATTGGCCCCTTTGCAAACCTTGATAGCCTCATCTCCTACATCTTGGTACAAGGTGCCAAAGTGGATCATTCTGACAATGATGTTGATTCTGATGAAGCCCCAGCTCCTCTTCCAAGGCCGCAGAAGCCAAAGAAGATTAAGGCTTCATCATCAACTGCTCCTCCAAAAGCTTCTCGTGTGAAGGCACTGGCCACTGCACCTCCTGAAGCCAGTGTGCAGTCTGAAGATCTTTCCCGCATCTCCAAGAAGACAGGGAAGAAAAAGAAAATCGTCAAGAGTACTGATCAGGCTTTGACTCCTGCTGCTATTCTGCGTGAAGAGCACATTGATCTGTCCAGCGATGACGATCTTGCAGATGATGCTCTTGAGCAACTGATCAAGAGCAAGGAAGAAGCAGAGATCTTCAACAACTTGCCTCTCTTTGACGTGGCAATTATCCATAACTTCATTGATGAGTGGTTTGACACACCAAATCTCAGCTTTGATGATCTGCAACTTCCAATTGGCCTCAGCGTCGCCTTCAATGGCGCCATTGCTTCTGAGCTAGCTATTGCTTAGCGCATCGTCGAACTGAAGCACAAGATTGACTATGAAAAGGCTCAGTTCAAGAAGCATGTGGCCACGCTCAACGTGCAAGATGTCAAGAACTTCAAGATCATGCTGCATGAGCTCAAAGAAGCCTTTCACAAGAAGCGTGAAGAAGCTCGAGGCTCCAGAGAGCGCATGAAAAATCTGGCTGACAAGTGTGTGCTTGCCTACAATGAGGCTGAAAAGCGCAAGGCTCTTGGACGTCCTGGCATCGACCCAAGGATGGCTGCAAAGAAGAAGAAATCGACTGTCCAATCTGCACCTTCAAGGCCAGATGAACCTCACATTGTCTTCCCAAGCAGCATGACTGGCTCGAAGCCAAAAGTCATGTCAACCGCTTCAGAACAAAAGAAGACGAGGGCTGCAGAGGCTGAAGCTAGAAAAAGGAAAACCTCCGAAGCCTCTGATGATGCTCCCTCCAAGAAGAAGCGCAAGACCAAGAAGAGTCGGGCTGCTCCCATAGAGCCCCTTGTTGTTGAACCCATCTCAGTGGTTCATCCTGCATCTACAACCCAAGAACTTCGCATGACTGTTCATGAGCCTGCTTCCACAGAGGCTCCTGAAGCTGAAGAGATTCCAGTAGTTGATCCAATCACTGCTGAAGACATTGGTCATCATGACAATGTTGAAGATGATGAAGTTCTTCCTCAAATTGAATACAATGTGGTATCATCGCCTGTTCGTACGAACAGTGAAATCATCAGCATTGGTCGTCCTCTAACGCCAATTGCTCAGGATGCTTCATGGGCTGATCGCCCGCAAGAACAAGACTCCCCCAACACTCCCCAACAACAACAAGCCACACCATCCGTGCAAGTTGAAGAGGATGAGGACCTGCCCACTCCATCCCCAAAAGCGTCACCTGTACTACAAA
Source organism: Triticum aestivum (assembly GCF_018294505.1). Taxonomy (NCBI): domain Eukaryota; kingdom Viridiplantae; phylum Streptophyta; class Magnoliopsida; order Poales; family Poaceae; genus Triticum; species Triticum aestivum. The sequence continues at coordinate 366,752,325 of NC_057798.1, read as the reverse complement.
GGCTTCGCAAAGGACCAAGGCCTCAAGCCCCTCTTCTGAGCATTCCAAAAGGAGAAGTGCACCATCAACCTGTTGCACGTCAAGTGTTTTCAGAAGCCACTCCTGCTGTGAATGTCTCCGTGTCTGAAGCACCAGCTGCTGAAGACAATCTGGCTGCATCAGCCGATGACGAACGTCAAGAAGAACGAGTCCCTACTCCCCCCATTCCTGAAGAAATTGTTCATGATGTGAACGTGTCTGTGCCTGACCCTCCAGCTCAGCAAGTGGAGGTTGAAAACCTTGAGGCTGCCACCACCAACACCAATGAAGCCGATGACATAGTCATGGCTGGAGCTAATGTGGAGCCTGTCCCAAGCCCCCATACCAGAAGCCAATACTGAAAATGCTCCTGAAGCTTCTGATGTGCAGCCCGAAGCCACTGTTGCTGCCAGTGCTCCTATTCCTCCACCAAGGCCCTATACAATTGAGCAAGCATACAACCATGGCGAGCTAATCACCGTAAGATGGCCCGTTCTGGTCCCTCCGCCTACTGTCTCTGGTCCTCAATTTGACTATCACATTGAGCATAGGCCTCAGGTCCAAAAGCCAAAGCCAAGACTGCCAAGGTTTCCTGGTACTGCCACATCTGTCGGGTCTTTCAATGCAAATGGCTTCAAGAGCCACAACACATTCTTTGACAGCTCAAAGAACCCCTACACGAAGCCAAGAATATCATCAGATCGGTTTTGGAGTCATCAGCAGCGAAGCTATTACTCCTGTGTTCTGTATGATCAAGGGCGCATTTTCTCTCATATGCGCCTCGACACTGAAGCCATTGCTGGACTGCCATGCTTAGAAGAATCACTTGACTGCTTTCGTGATGCTGGTCTGCTCAGCTTTGTCACAGACAAAGAACATTGGAATGAAGAGCTATTGCTTCAATTCTATGCTACACTCCACATTCACGGTTATAACAGAGATATGAAGACATGGGTTCTCGAGTGGATGACAGGAAATGTTCATCATGAAGCCAAAGATCTTGACATCATTGAGCTTACAGGCCTATCCACTCCCGGAGAGCTATATGAACCTGGTTGTCAAAACCACCGGAATGCACTGGAGAGCATCTTCCATAAGCCTGAACCCAATATGAGCCAGATGTTGAGCATGATGAAGCCTTTGCCACGTGATGCTGAATATCCAAAGGAGTTCTTTGTTGATGACCCTGAGTATCTGCCGCACACTATATATCATATCATCAGGCGGACTCTTTGGCCGATCAAAGGACATTCATCAGCTGCAAAACTTGATGGAGCCATGAAGACATTGGTCTTTTACATCCTCAATGGCATCAACTTCAATGCGCAAGATTTTTTCATCAGGTAACTGGCTGTATCTGGATCTGACCTTTTCGGACTGAAGTTCTATGCTCCATGGGTCATGCGCCTCATCAAGCAACACTCTGCTGTCAACTATCAACCATCTGCTCGCAATCATGTGATCTTCCTACCAGAGGTTGATATGTCAGTTGAAGCCATATACCCTGAACCTGCCAAGAAGCCACTTTGTCTTCAAAATGCTGAACATCAAAGCTTCACTCAGCCTATGGAAGGAGTCCAAGCTGTCACGCGTGTCTATCCAATGGCTGGGAACACTCGTCTGCCTCATCGTGCGCCAACTGAAGCTACTGAGAGCACAATTGCTCAAAGGCCTCGGAAGCGCTCTCGGGTCCTCAATGACCGAGAACTTCTTGTGGCCCTTCATCAGAAGCAAGATAAGCATCATTTTTGGCTCAAGCATCAGATGCAAAGCCTCTTGGTGGATGTAAATCGCATTCAAAACCTTGCCACCAAGAATGCTTTTATCACTCATGAAACTTGTCGGCGATCATGGAAGAGTTTGACCTGGCTTAGTGTTGAAGCTAATCTTCAAGACGATGGCTTCACTGAACGATTCAAGTTTGACTCCACTCCTCCACGGAATGCTGTCCTACGAAGAACTCCATCTCTTGAAGACTCTGACTATTCTTCCTCCGCGGCAACTGTGAATGCCAATGTGATCGATGATGAAGACGATGCTACTTCACCACCCCCTACATCTGCAGGCATCGACACTGCACCAAGTTCGTCTGCATCGCCACACGACAACGACAACCCCGTTGCTTCAACTACTCCTCCTGAGGACGAGTAGATGCTCTATGTATTCAAACCTTTTTGGTCATTACTGACAAAAGGGGGAGAAGCGTATGAGTTTGATAGTCTTCAAGTGGGTTCATAAGGGCGGTTGCTTTATATTTTTGCCTAGTGCTTACAACTCTTGCTTTTGATACACTTCGTTCTTTGAGTTGTAACACTTAAACTTGATGGTCGTCTGCTACTTATTTGCGTTTTCACGTGCGATGATAACTTCCGCACTTAGATCATTCTAAAGACGTCCATTTTCCATTATGCATGTCATTCTTTAAGTTATATCATTTCATGCATGATGAATTATCTTCATAAGTTGAAGAGGATCTCCACAAGTACAACCTGCCATGTGCATTTCATTCCAAAAGTAAATTACTTATATGCACATCTTCAGGGGGAGCCCTTGCCTCTTATGAAGACAATACCCTATCCTTTACAATTTCACATACTTTATTCCCGTTGAAAACTTCAACCAGTTTGTCATCAATCACCAAAAAGGGGGAGATTGTAAGCGCATCTAGTGCCACCCCTAGTTGGTTTTGGAGTATTGATGACAAAGTTGGTTGAGGGACTAATGCGTTTGTGAGAATTGCAGGATAACGCAGGTAGTGTCCCTCATTGATTCGGTTTACCTACCGGAGATGACCCCTAAAAATGTATGAAGACATTGAAGACAATGGTGGTGTGTGAAGATATTCACACTGAAGTCTATGACATGAGAAGACATTGAGTGAAGACTATGGAGCGCGAAGACTGAGTTGTTTCATTGTTTCCTTCTCTTCTTTGTTGAGTCATAGGAACAACCGTACTGTTAAGTGGGGTCCAAGTGAACTAAGTCAGAGTGACTGAAGTGATGCTCAACCCAAATCCTATGTCCTCGAGCGAAGACAACGAGAGCAAATCTTATCCAGAGTTGGATGAGTCATTTTTGCTTGTAGCCCAAGTAAAGTTGCCGTGTGTGTTTGAAATCTGACCATTGGAACACGTGTCAGTTCCTTAGTGACCCAGGGTCATTTCGGACATATCAGGTCGGGTTGCCTTGTGTCTATAAGTAGCCCACCCCCTACACCATAAATTGGTGGCTGCTCGGAGTTAGTTTACGGCTTTTGTCGTTTTGAGAGCAACCCACCTCGAAGCCTTTGAGAGAGAAATCCTTGCGAGGACAAAGCCCAAACACCTAGAGCCAAAGAGTGTTAGGCATCACTGAAGTCTTTCTGTCTGTGTGACCTGAAGACTTATTACACTTGAGGACTATGTATCCTCCAGCCGGTTAGGCGTCCCGTTCTGAGCATCCAAGAGTCATTGTGGATCGCCGGGTGAACGAAGTCTGTGAAGGTTCGAAAGTCTACCTTGAAGACTTACCAGAGTGATTGGGCGAGGACTGTGTGTCATTAGCTCAAGGGGAATAAGGTGAAGACGCGGTCTTCTGAGTTGAAATTCAGCCTCCCTAACCAGAGGTACAGTTGTCACAGCAACTGGAACTGGTCCAACAAATCTTGTGTCTTCAACAAGTGACTGGTTCTATCCCTTCCCTCCCTTACTTTGAGTTTGTCGTTGTTAAGTCATTGCTAATCTGTCTTATCTGTTTGACTTCATTGCTTGACTACTATTGTTGATTGGCTTCATACTATCTTCCATCCTGATCCTTACTACCTAGCTGCTATTAGTCTTCGTACGTTACCACTATTGCATACTTGACTATGGCTTGCTTTGTGTAGTTTGTCTTCCGCTGCATATCAATTAGGTCATTTCTATTGTTTGTCTTCGAAACTTCCATGTTTTGATGACTTTGATAAAAATCGCCTATTCACCCCCCCCCCCTCTAGTCAATAACTAGCACTTTCAACACCTAACGATAACCGCTGCCTCTGATACTAACTTGGCTGAGTCTGTAGCATCACGTGGCCTTTTTAAACCTGCCTCAAAACTGATCTCCATTCTTCCTCCTCTAGATTTAGTTAACCTATCCAACATTATCCCTGATGTCTATTTCCTCTTGCGCCTAGGTGCTAGTCCAACAATGAACATAGGAAGTGTTAGTGTACATCAAACTGTGAGACTACATATAAAGAAGCATGCAACTGTAACTTGACTGTAGAAACTACCTTCTTGCGGTTGATGCTCACAAGATTCATCTGATCTTGCCAACTTGTCTTGTGTCAAGAGTGCTTCGAAAGTAGTGTCAGGTGGAAAGGGAGCTTGGGAACATGCTGCTAGCTGAGTTGACAAATGAGTAACTCATGCAGCTGGTGGTACTGTGGAAGGTGTTGCAACAATAGGGCTGTCACTACTTGTTTGGTGGCAGCTATTAGTTTTTGTTTGGGTTGTTTTGCAGCTGGTGTAGCACGGGATACCGTGTTTGTACAATTTTATAGTGGACTTTGACCTTCTATTGCACCATCAGTACCAGCAGAATCAACATAATTCATCCGCTTCCGTTTCCGTGTGTCCTAAGTACTAACGCCATCCCCTACCATTCTGTGTTCCCTCCTCTTTCTCTGTGCCATGTCAAGTCAAGCCTAAAAGGAGAAGCAATAAAAACTTAGTTCTTCGGAACAAATTGATGGATGATACAGACAAACTGAACTTTGATGTTAGACAACCGCATGATAGGAGGATGTAATATGTACGAAAAACAGGACGACATGAGATAATCAGAACTATGATGTGTAAACTAAGCAGAAGGCATTTCAGTAAATTAGAAGCAATGCAATGGAAGGTAGACACCATACGAAAGATGCTACAAATATCACTCTGCCAAGTTAATAGTGTCTTGTCATAACTGGCATTTAAACAAATGTGAAGGAGTACAAGAAATAAACCATATGCAAGATGCAAACAACATCACACTACCAAGTTAAAGGTCTCTCGTCATTAGTGCCATTGCATATTCACAGCTATGATGTGTAAACTAAGCAGAAGTAATTTAATCAAATTACAAGCAATACAAGCTAGACACTATATGCAACATGCAAGACAATACCACACTGCCAAGCTAGAGAAAGCACCTGGGATGCCGATTTCGCCGGAAGACCGCCATCAGTCCCTGCCTTATTTTTTTCCTTCCTCTTTCTTAATTTTATTGGCTTGTCAAGTCAAACCCACAAGAAAAATGAATAAAAATTCGCTTTTCAGAACTTATTGTTGCAGGATGATGACGAGCACTACTTTAATGTAAGGAGACCGCATGATAGGACGATTGAATGTGTAAGAAAAAATGACAGCAGTGCATATTCACAGCTATGATGTGTAAGCTAAGCAAAATGCATTTCAACAAATTAGAAGCAATGAAATCTAGACACCATATGAAAGATGCAATCAATATCACTCTACCAAATTAAAACGGTCTCGTCATAAGTGCCATTTCAACAAATTACAAGTAGTACAAGCTATAAAAGAATGCGAGATGTAACCTATATCACACTCCCAAGTTAAACATGTCCTATGATAAGTGATTGTTGCAGGTTACAAAACAGTAGTACTTTGATGTAAGAACATGGTGTGATAGATGGATATTGTATGTTCTAGAAACAGGAACACGTGTCTTATTCACAAGTATAATGTGTAAAGTAAGCAGATGGAATTCAACAAAATTAGAAGCAATACAAGCTAGACATCATACATAACATGCAACCACATATAACAGTGCCAACTTAGAGGGAGCACCTGTGATGGTCGACTAGGGGAGACGTGCTCATCATCAACACAACTACGTTGAGTGTCTATGCATGTGTTGTGTTGCAAATCTGTCAGTGTTCTGGGACCGGGGGTACCCAGACTTGCCTGCCTGTAGCCCACGGCGTGGCTCCATCGACGGCTTGCTACGGCCCACCTTCAGCATCAGCAACACAAGACCCTCGCGAGGCGGACGATGCCAAGGCCTCCAGAAGGAGCGGTCTCCTCAGGTCGGCTCCTGAGGAGCGGAGATTTCTATGCAAGCCTTCACCTCATGAGGTTTGGATGACGTGAGCAATGACGACCAAGGCCAGGTGGGCACCAGCGGGCGCAGTACAACAGTTTCCTCTTTGGTGCTAAAGAGGAAAGCGCAGGCGTGGACTCCCGAGGAATCAGGAAAAGGTTTCCATTCCTGTGCAACAAGACCAAGACCTCCAGGATTGCAGGACGGAGGTCATCGCCGAGCCCACCACGACGTCACGACCAGAGGCTTTGCAGGCAAAGACCACCTTTTGCCAGTATAGGATGTACTAGTTGTCTCCCTTCAAATTTGGCCATTGTGGGATCCCTTCCCGCCTCCATTTTGGGGAAAGAGGACCAAGGCCATTATAAATAGGGCCTAGCCACCACCGTAGAAGGGGACAGATCATTCAGATCATCCTCTCCCTCACTAGCTCAAGAACACACCTCCTGAGGTTGCTCTCCCACTATACTAGTTAATCCTCAGCCCACCTCGAGGCCAATCCACCACAAAGCAGGAGTAGGGTTTTACATCGCAAGGTGGCCCGAACCTGGGTAAACTGCCGAGTCCCATTTCCTTCCAGTTCATTGCGCTAAGCCACCGGATCGACGGGTAGGCCAACTAGGGAGGTTGAGTTCTTCACACGCACCCCAGAGTTTGAATGTATCTAGGGTCTGCGGAGCCCCGAATCCGACCTTTGGCCGCCAGGTAGGGGTGCGTTGAAGATCCGCCTCTTCGTATGCTCCACCCGCACCGATTAGGCCCTCATGGCAAGCGTCGCTCCACCGACCGGGCCGATGGGTGCTTTCGGAGGCGCCATGGGTCTCCGAGATTTCACCCCGCCTTGCGGCGGGTGCAGTGGCCGCCCAATTTCAGGCTGGGTCTACTGCCTCGATACAGCGGCGCGACGGACCCGATGGGGTTTTTCCAGGCATATGTGGTTGCTGTTTTGGAGGCCGATGGCGATGACAAGGTCATGGCAAACTGGCTTCCCATGGCCCTCGCCGGTGCGCCGCTTGCCTAGCTCCTGGGCTTTCCAGAGTCTTCAGTGGCCTCCTGGGAAGAGCTGCACACCTCTTCATCGCGTGCTTCGGGGCGCCGGCACCTCACGCCGTCGTGGCCCTCCTCGACGGCTCGCAGGCGCCGACCGCGGACCGCCACGTCAAGCAGTTCTTTTGCTAGGCGGGTGCCGCCCACCTACAATGAAGAGCGCCACCAGGATGGGTGGCGCCCAAGGCCGACCTCACCTTCAACTCCAGGGACCACCCCGTGACCACGGCCAGTGCTGGCACGCTTCCAATGCTCTGCACTCCCACCATCTGCAACGTAGCGATCACTAGGACCATCATCGATGGCGGTGCCGGCCTCAATGTCCTTTCCATGGAAGCATTCATCCTGCTTCATGTGGCCCACGGCCGGCTCTGTCCCACTAAGCCTTTCTCCAGAATAGTTGATGGCTCCACCTGCCCCCTGGGGCAGATCCGTCTCCCCGTCACCTTTGGCACCCGCGACAACTACCGCACCGAGCTCATCAACTTCGACATTGCCCGCAATGGCCTGTCATACAACGCCATCCTCGGGTACCCGGCCTTGGCCAAATTCATGGCGGCAACTCACTCGGGCTACAATCTCATGAAGATGCCGGGAAGCAGTGGCGTCCTCACCGTGACAAGGGACTCCAAGGATGCACTTTCGGCCCTCAAGCACGCTTTCAGAGCCGCGACGACCGCACGACCAAGCAAGGAGGGAGCCCCGGAAGCCCTGGGGACTGCGCCAGCCAAGAAGAAGCAGTTGTTCTCTCAAGATTGCGCCGAGATGAAGCACGTGCCGGTCGATGAAGACGGGGCATCGAACTCCACCTTCACCATAGGCGCAGGCCTCCCTCCAGACCAAGAGGAGGCGTTGGTCAGCTTCTTACGTGCAAACAATGTATTTGCATGGGAGGCGGCAGATCTAGTCGGGGTTCCACGAGGAGTAATCAAGCACCACTTGAAGGTGTGCCCCAACACACGACCAGTGAAGCAGAAAGCATGGTGGCAAGCTCCGGAGAAGCAGTCTTTCATCACCTAGGAGACCCGTGATATGTCTCCAACGTATCTATAATTTATGAAGTATTCATGCTGTTATATTATCATTCTTAAGCAATGCAAGCTAGACACCACATGAAAGATGTAACCAATATGACTCTGCCAAGTTAAAAAGGTCCCATCATAAATGGCATTTCAACAAATTAGAAGCAGTGCATGCTGTAAATCATATGAAAGATGCAACCAATATCACTCTGTATATACTAAAGGTGTCTCGTCATAATTGATTGATGCGGGATACAAAAAAATAGTGGTTTTATGTAAGGACATGCTTAATAGACAAATGTACTATGTACCAAAAATAGGAAGGCATGTCACATTAATAGATATAATTTATAAACTAAGCAGAATAGCACATGCAATTTAACCAGACTGGAAGAATTACAATCTAGACACTATATGCAACATGCAACCACATATCACACTGCCAAGTTAGAGCGAGCACCTGCGATGGTGGTGTAGGGGAAATGCGGTCATCAACTACAGAGCTATGTTGACTATCTTCATCTAGAATTATTTTTTCTTGAGAATCATGTGGGGAGGCTGACACTGCATTATTTAAAAGAGGATCTTCTCTTATAGTAGTCCACAAGCCTGACTATCTCATCATAAGTGATTGATGAGGGATACATAAGAAATTAGTTTGATGTAAGAACATGGTTAATAGACAAATGTAGTAGTATGTACCAAAAACAGGAAGGCATGTCATATTCAAAGGTATAATGTGTAAGCTAAGCAGATGTAATTTAACCAAATTGGAAGCAATACAAGCTAGACACTAGGCTGGAGTGGTAAGCATGATCATCGAGGACCTAATAGCTTGGTGGGAGGCGGGCTGCTTCGCCACCATCGTGGCTTTTTAGTTGGCTTGTAGGTGATGCCTGTCTATGCTAGGCTTATCACTGGCTCGGCCAGTGCCCTGACTAGCTATTTGGCTTCTGGTGCTCCCAGGATGGTAGTTCATGTAAAAAATATCTTTCCTTATCTTAATAAAGACTGACTTCAACCTTTCAAATACAAGCTAGACACCATATGCAACATGCAACCACATATGACACTGCGAAGTTAAAGCAAGCACCTCGGATGGTGGTTCATGGCGAGCGAGATCATCAACTCTAGAGCTACATTTACCGTCTCCATCTGCTGACACTGCACCCTTTATAGCGCTGAAACATGTCTTGCCTAAGCCCGAAGAAAGCTGGAGCTGCTTCTCTCTTTTATTTCGTGCTTCTATCAACCGGTTGGCAGAAGCTAAAATACCCATGCATAAAAATAATAATAGTGAGAGTACGGGTAAAGTGTGTGCAGAACTAGTGCACTGTAAAAGTAGCAGATAGTAGGTGGCTGAAGAATAAATTACATGAGACATATGATAGCTTTACACATTGCATGGCAAACAAAATTAGATTCTACTTTGTATGATTTTGTAATATATGAGTACATGGATGGCTGGGAAATGCAGGTACTCCTCCAGCACACCACCACATGTGGTCCTATCAAAATAATAATCGACTAAAAATAAATAGGTCAATCAATTTTTTTATGAACCGTCCGATCTATAAGGAATGGGCAGATGGCCTTCATCTACCTCCTGCCAGTCACTGTTGACGATCTTTCTCAAACCGCCAGCGACCACCGGCCCAGACCCCTGCCTCCGCCGCCCCGCCCTCCCCCCGACCTCACACCACTGCCGTGCTTGGTAGCGCCCCCCGGCCATCCCTTTAAGCCCGACCGACCTCCAGATCGGGCGCCCAAAGCTCCTAGGCCCTACACACCCCTAAGATAAACACCGAGGCGCTGCTTCCCAGATGTAATAGGCTGGCTAGTGCCTATTATACAAGAGAATGCCTCCATTAATTGGGAATCAACTGACCAGGAATTGAAATCCAGGGGGCGATTGTCACACCCTAGCTAGTCATGCATTAGAGTGTTGCATCATGTTTATTCTTTCACCAGAAACCTGAAATGGGGATGACAGAACCCCCAGTCCCCTCTGAAACCAACTAGGGTTTACTAAAAACTTTTTCAATGAACCTGAAATGCCCTTCTAAAATGCCCATCATTTTTGTCTTGGTTCAGAACCTCTGCCAAAAGTGGTGCACATTTTCCTAGGCCATCTTAGGGTTTTTGAATTAAATCATAAATATTTGAATTTGGGCATTTAAAATTATATAAAATATTTAAATGCTCAAATATCTCCAAACTAAAATGTTTCATGTTGGAAATAATCCAACTATGGACCAGGAGTAGTTTGGTGATTTTAGGAGTAGCCTAATTATTTTATTTAATTCAACAAAGTTGCAGAAGTATTAAAAAAACAGAAAACAGAAAGAAATGGAAAAACTTACCTGGTGCCTAGCACCCGACCCACCTGCCGGCCCAGCCCAGCGCCGCTCCAGCGAGCTGCTTGCCGGCCAGGCAGGCAGGCAGGTGCCCGACGGCGACCGCAGCGCGCGCCACGCACCTGCTCGCCGCCTCGCCGCTCCCCTCGCCCGGTGACGTCGTGGACCGGCCTCCCTCGCTCCCCCGAACCCCCCAGACACCCCCTCTCCTCTCCAGCTCCTCCCCCTCGCGCTCCCCCGCCATGGCCGACGCCACCATCGCCGTGCCTTCGTCGTAGCCGTGCTCCCCGCCACCTGTGCGTCCTCTCATCGTGTCCAGGAGCTCCGCCGCTGTCCACTCCATCGAGCAAGCCGAGCCCCGAGCGCTCGCAACGCCCGAGTCCACCGCAACGACCTCGCCCGAACCGCCGCCGCCGGAGATCCCCTTCAACGCCGTCGTCGCTCCGGTCCATCTCCGGCCACACCAAGGGCCTCGTCGCACTCACTGTGAGCTTAGCCATCTCCCCCCCTCCTTTTCTTGCTCCCGAGCTGTGTAGCGACCTCCCGGAGCTCAACCGCACCCACTGCCGTGGAGCTCGTCGCCGACGTGCTCCCGGTCACCTTCCGACCACTCCACGGTGTCCATCATGCTCACCGTGTCACTTAGCACCTAGCTAGCCACTCCCCGAGCCTCACCGACCCCTCTAGCGTCAAGTTCGTCTTCGGCCGAACCCCGGTGGCCGCCAAAGTCGTCGCCGGCGCCAACTCCGGCCACCCCGACCCCAACGGACTCCACCAAGAGCTGCGGCTCGTCCTCAGCTCCACTCCGGTGGTCTCCGCGACCCATTTGGTGGCCGAAACGGCCAAAACCACTTCCGCCGCCGCGTCGGGCTCGCCGGCGGCTAAACGCCGGTGCAGCCGACCCGGGTTTGACCACGGGTGGGCCCTGGTTGACTCCCCTGAGTCAATGACAGGTGGGGCCCAGCCCTGTTAATTAAACAGGTTTAGTTTTAATTAAACTTTAATTAATCTAATCACACTGACACGCGGGACCCACTGTCAGGTTTGACCCGGACGTGTTCCGTTGACCTGCTGACGTCACACTGACGTCAGGCTGACGCAATAATTGATTTTCTGGAATTAATCTAATATAGGAAATTCCAGAATATAGTTTAAACTTCAAAAATTCATAACTTTTATTCTGTAACTCCAAATCAGACAAATTATATATGAAAAATGATCAGAAAAATCCAATCTATCCATCTGTACTATTCTCGTGCATGATTAAACAAGTTAACCTGATGTTTAATGCAGAACAAGGAAAAACACTTTAAAGGACCATATTTGAGTTTGAAATTTGAATCTTTGATTCAAATTGGTACAAACCCTTCTGGTCTTAGTTGCATTAGCCCAACACACTCATATTGCTATGTTTCATGCATGCATCATATTGTTGCATGTTGTTTGGTGATGGGTGTGTATCGGTGTTCTTTGCGGCAGGTTCTGCCCCCGAGGAGTACCGTGATTACCCTAACGAAGAACCGTATCAGTGCATCGAACCATCAGGCAAGCAACCAACCATTTGATCATATCGATACAATCCCATGTTCTCGCTCCTGCTCTCTTTTACTGCATTAAGACAACGCGTTTCAAACTGTTGTGTGCTATGGTAGTTGAACCCATTTCCTCTGCAAGACCTGTCATTGCCACAGTAACTAGATGAAACCCACTAGCATGTGTAGGAGTTGATTGAGCCATATGCATGTGTTGTTCCTACCTTGCTATGCCTACTATGCTTAGAGTCGTGTCAGGTCTGGTTCATCTGGGTGATGGCTAGAGTGAAATGATTATGTCGGTAATGAGACTGGTGTGGTGAACATGATTTGGTAAAGGTATCGATGAGAGGCCATGTAGGAGTACATAGTGGGTTGTTTCATTGAAGCCGACCTTAAGCACTGAGATCTGTATGTGTGATTTAAGATGCAGCTACTACCATGCATTGGGCCCTGAAATATGACCCCGCTCGACTTCTTATTCACCCTAGCTCTCTGTCCAGGAGTTGCAATTAGTTTCTGGTGTTTGTAGCCTACTGGAGGCCGTGGACAGCGCTGACCGTAGGGGTGGGCTGTGATGCGGTAGGTACGTGGCCGGGTGTACCGAATACCCGTTAGGTATCTCGGGAACCCTGTTCGCATCGTTCGGGGCCGTATGGGAAACCTCGGCCGAACTCCCTGCGGATGGAACCTGGATAGGCGATAAACCTGGACTAGAGGCTTAACTGTTTAGGTAGGTCGTGGTCTACACCCACGTCGGCTTTCGCTTGAAGTCTGCCGAGCACATGTCGTGTGCAGACGCTAAGTGGTGGAAACATGTATGAAGAAGTACACCCCTGCAGGGTTATCATGATCTATTCGAATAGCCGCGTCCGCGGTAAAGGACTACTTGGTTGCCTATACAGTTCATAGACAAGTAAATGGAAACTACTAAAAGCCTCAAGATAAGTGTGAGTGCCGAGGATGGCTCTTCCGTAGGAAGACGGAGGTGGATCCTCGGTAGTGTATTGAAGTGGAGAGTAGTGGACTCGTGTGCGCAAAACCATTTCAAGTTGGAGTCTCGTAGGTTAGCCTAGCCAAGAGTCAAAGCTGGCTTGCTGCAATAACTCCACCAACCCTTCTTGATAATATGCATGTATGTAGGATCTGATGTAAGTCTTGCTGAGTACCTTTGTACTCATGTTGCTATAATTCACATTTTTACAGAAGACGCTGCAACCCCTTCTGATGGGTTCTACGTAGACGTTGACATCAATGAGTAGGCTAAGGCCCAGGTGGTGATCCTGAGCTTGTGAAGGACCACGTAGTATAGCTAGGCTTTCCAAGCCTCTTTTATTTTACTAGTTGTCTGTACTCAGACAAGTTACTTCCGCTGCTGGTTTGTATGACTGTATGACTTGAATGCTGGGTCGTGTGACCCGTACCTTTGTGTATGTTATGTATGGCTCTCTGAGCCTTAAATAAAGTACTTGTGTCATAGAGTCATGTTGTGATGCCTTGTTGTGTTTGCACATATCGAGCATATTGTGTGTATGATTGAAATGCTTGGTATGTGTGGGATCTGACTACCTAGTTGTTTATCCTTAGTAGCCTCTCTTACCGGGAAATGTCTCCTAGTGTTACACTGAGCCATGGTAGCTTGCTACTGCTCTGGAACACTTAGGTTGGCCGGCATGTGTCCTTCTTCGTTCCTGTGTCTGTCCCTTCGGGGAAATGTCACGCATTGAGTACCGGAGTCCTGTTAGCCCGCTACAGCCCGGTTTACCGGAGTCCTGCTAGCCCAGTGCTACAGCCCGGACCCACTTGCTAATGACCGACACGTTCGTTGCTGGGTCATGGATGCCTGTCCCTGTAAGCACTGTGCCACTTTGGGTTTACGACTAGTCATGTCAGCCCGGGCTCTTTATCATATGGATGCTAGCGACACTATCATATACGTGAGCCAAAAGGCGCAAACGGCCCCGGGCAAAGGTAAGGCGACACCCGTGGGGATGCCGTGCGTGAGGCCGCAAAGTGATATGGGGTGTTACAAGCTAGATCGATGTGACATCGAGTCGGGGTCCTGACAGCGTTGGCATCAGAGCCGGACTGCCTGTAGGTTCTCCAAGCCAAACTGGTCGATGTTGAGTCTAGAAATTCTTTAGTTATATGTAGGGGAATTGTTTGTGGGTTGGAACGTAAGGCTCTTTTTACTCCTTTATCTTATGACATTCTGATCTGAGTCAGTCTATTCTTCCACCGGGGGTTAAGGAATTAGGATCTATTCTCTCCATCAGGATCACGTGTTACTAATCAGTAGTACCTTATAGGTTTGATGGTTACAAGCCTAGTTCAGTTCTACTACCACATTATGTTGTTAGAATGGACTCAGAACTTTGATATGATGATGTTGAGTGTGTATGAAATCCTTTGTCAAATGTCTCAAAATCCTTCTTGAGCATTTACAGCTGTTATGCTGCCGAAATTTTGCTAGAAATTCTAATGCCTTTGCATTATGATTGTGTTTTCAGATGGCCACTCGCGACCTCAATCAAGTGGTTCGCCTGACTCGATGCCTAGATGTACCCGGCCATACTGCCATGTTGGTCAGGGTAATGACTGAGGCCGGATACCGTTGGTATCCTGAGTACACGGTCGAAGAGCAATTCCGAGACTTTAATCAAAGCCAGTATCTCTGCACTGTCAGGATATTTCCATCTTATCCTGGGTCCACCGAGCCCCTTCACTGCTCCTATGGACTCGGGGTTACTATTGAGATGGCTGTGCAGGACGCCGCCTACTCTATGATGACCATCATGCGAGTCAGGTCTGGCCTATTTCGGGACTCTGACTTCCGGTATATGCCAGGATCACTTCCGGGAGCACAAGGGTATCTCCAGGCTATCTATGCTGACCCCACTCAGGAGGATTCACGGACTCGCACTACTGCTGAGATGCTCGAGGATAAGGACCGTGAAAATCGGGCCTTGAGGTTAGAGCTCTTCAATACCCGTGCTGACCATTGGGCCACATTGACTCGGTTTGCACCGGCGGTGCAAGCTGGATATTCAGATATGCGCGATCTCTATCCTGTGAGATCTGCTCTGCCAGACGTGATGGGTTGGCGTGATGTAGGAGGCATCACCCCACCTCGCGGTCCCCGCAGGCCACCGTCTGTTGGTCCAAGACCTCATCCTAGTCCCTATGGTCCACAAGCTCCGCGAGATCGTCTGTTTCTGGATGATCATGTTGAGCTTCCAGGCTATGGAGGTGACTTCTACGAGGACTACTACGGATCGGTCTGAGTTAGTAGTAGTATCACTAGTTCGTGTTAGCTGTGTCGTCTATCGTCCTGCGTGACTCGTGGGATATGACCTAGTTTGTATCGCCTTCCGGAGGTGTAGAAAAATAATGTATAGGAGCTTGGAATGCCTCCGATGAGATGTAATCCTCTTTTCACCGTAATAGTACCTTGTTTGGTCTTGTACTAAACCCTGTATGGTGTGTATGACGATGGAATAAAGAAGCAGTTTCTGTATCTACCATGTCATACGAATGATCATCTTGCATTCCGAGTTATTCCTTACATTCTGTATCCTATGTCGGAATTTTATCATCCTGACTAAATCATTGTCTTGTTTACCTAGGATGGTCAACACGCGCACTAACCCTGCTCCTCAAGAGCAGGCCGAAGGCAGTGAAGTCATGAATGCAAATCTGCCTCATCCTCCTTCCCTAGCCGAGGTTATGATGGAAGCCGAAAGAAACAAGCGGGAGACCAACCGTTTCTTGGAGCGTATTGAACAGAACACGGCACACCATCAGAGGACTAACGTGGTGTCACTCAGTGATTTCATCAAGTTACATCCACCCACGTTCCACCACTCCGTCGAGCCTCTCGACGCTGATGACTGGCTTCGCAGTATTTCTCACAAACTGCGTTCCGCGATGGTAGCGGAGGCTGACAAGGTCACCTTTGCTGCATATCATCTTGAAGGCCCCGCTAGTCTATGGTGGGAGAATTATGGAGCTATGCGCCCAGCGGGCCATGTCACTGCTTGGGCTGAATTCAGCGAGGCTTTCCGTGAACATCACATTCCGGAGGGTCTCATGGACCGTAAACGTGAGGAATTTTGCAGTTTCACTCAGGGCCGACTCTCTGTGGAGGCTTACAGCAGGGAGTTCGGTAACCTCGCATGTTATGCAACTGAGGAAGTTTCTACTGATGCCAAGAAGCAAGCAAGGTTCCGTAAGGGGCTTAGTCCTGAGCTTCGCCGCGACCTCCGTCTGCATGAGTGCACATCTTTTCAGAAACTTGTTAACAAGGCCATCAGTGCTGAAACTGGTCAGACTGATTATGATGCAACACGCAAGCATGGCCGTGACATGGGTTCCTCATCCGGTGCTGGCCCTCAGAAGCGCCGCGTGTGGGTGCCCAACACCGCCCTACCACCCAGGTTCACACCGAGGCCATCTTTCCAGGCGCCTCGCCCTGTTCAACAGTCTGCACCAGCCAAGCCCTATGGGGTCCAACCAACAATGCTCCTCCACGTACCAGTTCCGTGACTTGTTTCAAGTGTGGGGAATCTGGCCACTATATGTGTGAGTGTCCCCAGACCAACCCCAACCATTCTGCTAAAGCTGTTGGCCGTGGCAAGCCGACAGGGAAAGTGTTCCACGCCAAGCCGGCCACCGCTACACGTGGCCATGTCAACTGTATCTCTGCCGAAGAAGCTCAAGAGGATCCCAACGTCGTTCTCGGTACGCTCCTTGTTAATTGCCACCCGGCATCTGTTCTTTTCGATACAGGAGCCTCTCATTCATTTATATCCGAGAACTATGCTCGTTTGCATAACACCGCATTCTGTAACATGCCATCCACTATGGAAATTTCTACTCCCGGTTCTAGATGGCAGACCTCCAGGATAAGTTATGGAAATGAAATCCAAGTCGACAGACTTGTTTTCCTTGCATCTTTGATAGCTCTCAAATTTTCAGATATTAATATCATTTTGGGTATGGACTGGATGTCAGCTCATCATGCCAAAATTGATTGCTTCTCTAGGACTGTTCAACTCACTCATCCTTCGGGGAAGATAGTCAATGTCTTGACCCGATTAGCCGAGCGACAGTTATATTCTCTTAACGCCAGCCCTTTGCCAGACCTTGAGGACGTTCCGGTAGTCCGTGACTTCCTGGATGTCTTCCCAGAGGAATTGCCAGATGTTCCACCTGACAGGGATGTTGAGTTCGTAATAGACCTCATTCCAGGAACCGTTCCGATTGCTAGAAGACCCTATAAGATGGCACCACTAGAACTAGCCGAGCTTAAGAAACAACTCGATGAGTCCTTGAAAAAGGGTTTCATCCGACCTAGTTCATCTCCGTGGGCTTGCCCCGTCCTCTTCGTCAAGAAGAAGGATGGTATGGACCGGATGGTTGTAGATTATCGACCTGTCAATTTGGTCACAATCAAGAACAAATATCCGCTTCCCAGGATCAACGACCTGTATGATCAGCTCGCTGGATCCTCAGTCTTCTCCAAGATGGATTTGAGGTTGGGCTACCATCAAATCAAAATCAGAAACGGGGACATTCCTAAAACGGCCTTTGTTACTCGTTATGGCCAATACGAGTACACCGTCATGTCCTTCGGTTTAACCAACGCTCCAGCCACCTTTTCTCGGTTAATGAACTCAATCTTCATGGAGTATTTGGATAAATTCGTCGTGGTTTACCTAGATGATATACTCATCTACTCCAAGAACAAGGAAGAACATGCCGAACATCTAAGGCTAGTGTTGAAGAAACTTCGAGAGCATCGCCTTTATGCCAAGTTTTCTAAATGTGAATTTTGGTTGTCAGAAGTGACCTATCTGGGTCATGTAATATCTGGTAAAGGTATTGCTGTTAACCCTGAGCGAGTTCAAGCCGTCCTTAATTGGACTCCACCTGAATCGGTCAAGCAAGTTCGGAGTTTTCTAGGCTTAGCGAGTTATTGCCGTCGCTTTGTCGAAAACTTCTCCAAAGTTGCTAAACCTCTAACCGAACTTCTCAAGAAAGATAAAAAGTTCGAATGGACTCCACAATGTGAGCACAGCTTTCAGGAACTGAAAAGACGCCTGACCTCTGCTCCCGTACTGGTACCGCCAGACTTCTCTAAGGACTTTGTTATCTACTGCGACGCCTCGCGACAAGGACTAGGCTATATTCTCATGCAAGATCGACATGTAATTGCTTACGCCACACGGCAATTGCACCCACATGAGGAGAATTATCCTACTCATGATCTAGAGCTTGCAGCTGTAGTCTATGCACTTAAAACCTGGCGACATTACCTCCTCGGTAATCGTTGCGAAATATTCACTGATCACCAAAGTCTGAAGTACATCTTCACCCAACCAGATTTGAATCTCAGGCAAAGACGTTGGGTCGAGTTGATCACAGATTTCGACTTAGGAATAACTTACACCCCAGGGAAAGCCAACGTCATGGCTGATGCGCTAAGTCGTAAATCTTATTGTAACAACCTGATGTTACAACAAAGTCAACCGCTTCTCCATGAGGAATTTCGGAAGCTTAACCTTCACATTGTTCCTCAAGGATTTCTTTCCACCTTGGTAGCGAAACCTACTCTTACGGATCAAATCATCGCTGTCCAAAAGCGAGATAAGGGAATAGCTAAGATCAAGGAGAACATTGCTAGCGGAGGTGCTAGTTGTTTCTCCACAAATGATCATGGTGCTGTGTACTTTGAGAACCGTTTAGTGGTTCCCAAGAACCAGCATCTACGGCAGTTGATCCTTAAGGAGGCTCATGAATCTCCTCTCACCATTCATCC
>NC_057798.1:366373494-366376517 GCF_018294505.1 Triticum aestivum | reverse complement strand
CTTCCTTAACGCCGACAAGCCCCCTCCCCCCAACCCCCTGAAAATCACTGGCCCAAAAGTTGATTCACTCGACTGAAGTGTGGCTAAATATAAGTAGCAGCGCAAGCAAGAGCAAGAGCGAGAGCAGCAGCACAAGCAAGATCAAGAGCGAGAGCAACAGCGTGAGCAAGAGCAAGAGCAGACCAGGCAAGGGAACGAGAGCAAGAGCAGAGCAGTAGCGTGAGCGAGAGCCAAAGCGGCAACAGGTCCTACTAATGTGGACGTCGCCGCCGAGGGAGCGACGCCATGAAGGAAGTGGTCGGTGACGCCACCGTGGATGGAGCCGCGCCATGTAGGCTCGGGACCGAGCGCCGGCAGCACTGTGAGATCGAATCAAGAAGAAAATGTGGCGATTAGTGTAGAACCTCTTTGGTGGTGCCGATTAGGCATCAGCTTCATCCGAGGAAATGATGATGATGCTCTTCCGGTGGTGCAGGTGAAGACGGCGATGTGGGAATGGAGGTGGCGCGAAAGACGAGGGAACATCAGGGCAGCTCCTTGGAGGTGGAGGACGGGGTGGTTGAACTAGCGGGACGACGAGATCGACAACGGATCCTCATCCGGTGCAGTGGATGAGGGACGTCGAGGTGTTGCTGTGGACGACGTCGTCGGGGAAGAGGCTACAGCCGGGTGGCAGACGGAGGAGGGTGTGGGGCTTCGCGGGTTTTCGCTGCCTTGGTGTATAAATGGTGGGCAGATGGGATGGGGGGAACCATGGCTTAGGGATGCGCTTGTCCGAAATGTGGGGTAAGTTATGAAAGTACCCCCACCAATTTAAGCTAGGCAGTTCTTTCGGTTCAGGCGTATCATGGGCATTTCGCGTATCAGGATTTCGCAGGAGGTGATAGTTTTCGCGCGCGTTGTAATTTTGGGATAGTAAGGCGCGGTTTGAGATGGAGGGAGTTTTCAGAGCACAACGAGACAAAGATATATCTTAAATATTTCGGGGTAACAAGACGTAGGTTGAAGAGGCGGGAGTTTCGCAGCACGATAGACAAAGATGCCAGCTTGAAATTTCGGCATAACAAGGCGCGGCTTGAAATTTTGGGAGAACAAGCTTAACGTGTACAAAAATAAAGACAATTCACACCTCATTACTAGAGAGAGCCATGTCTCATTTTACTATATTACTAGAAATGCATTCAAATACAACTACAAAAAAATAAAAAAAATTGGGACAACAAACATAACGTGTACAATACCAAATCAAGTTGCACTTCCCTCAACAATAAAAAAACAATTCGTGTTGTGTAGCATATGGACTAAATTTGAGTGCATTTTCCCTGTTTGAATGGGATTGTACTCGGGTTAGTTATACAACTATCTAAATATTATCTTCACAACACATGACATGAATATAGGAGTAGTAAATTCCTATATAAATACGAACTACATGTACATACGATCTCAAATTCAATTATATGTATCCATTTTATGTTGAATTCAAATCATAGTACATGTACTCTAGCTAGATGTTCGGAATCTAAACTATGTATGATACTACGTACATGTGTTTAACACACACAACACACACACAAACACCATTTAGACTAGTAAGGTACACGTGCATTGCACGAATGAGATTTGGCAACCAAATTATGAATAAATACCACATTATAGCATGTAAGCTTTGAGTCACATATGCATGATGTAGATGTTCGTTTAATTCTTATAGTTCATCTCATTCAAAATCATCTAGTTTTTATAAGAAAGCTAATCTATTTTAAGATTCATGAAATTGTGCGTTGTAAAGCATAAAGTAAAAAATAAATAATGACAAATCATGTATAAAACATTTAGGAAATTATGATACGAAAGATTTTATAACAAAGAAGAAGTGCTTGTGTTTTGAGGTTTGTGCATTATGCTTAAGTTCAACCATGGAGTCTTCTAGATTGCACATGTGGCAAAATCTGGTGGAATGTAGATGATATCCAATGACTAGTAGTGCTCGAATTTGCCATCTCTGCACCGTCGGGTTGGCTTTATCCAATGACCATCTTTCAAAGTTAAAGTTATTTGTACACTATATAAAAAATATAAAATATAATATATAGGGGTATAGATATAGGTATGTGATGTGAAAGCCACCCATCATCTCCAATTAGAATAGTGTGTCCATGCACGGATGCAATGTGGCCAAACGATGTCTGCCATCGGTATCTCAAATTCAAATCAGTCTGACCTTGTTCAATGTGTATACAGTATAACATGCTCGTTTCCAAATCACACCGCACATATCTCAGTTATATTCATGCATGCATGGGTTTCAAACATCATGATCTCTTATTCAAATATTTGAATTCAACTTTACATTGACTATGACCTCACCTAATCTTTTACACCCACACAATCATCTTCTCTTTATAATTGTATCACTAACTTTATCTCATGCATGCATGCACACACACTACCACTCAGCATTATCCATCGTACACATGCAATCTTTTTCTTCAGGTTGGTCTCCCATGCACGCACACACACACACACACACACCTCTCCCTCTTCATCATATCGGGCATTCTTTATCTCTCATGTGCATGCGCAACAATCAATGTTCCTCTGTGTGTGTGTGTGTGTATATAGCTAGGTCTTTCCCAGTTTTCCACACAAACCGATCAATCTATATATCTAGTGAGGTCTCACCCTCTTTCCCACGTACACATCGATCAATCTATACCTCTCTATATAGGACTACATAGCTAATACACCCACATTAATTATATATCCAACGTCCCCCTCTCATCATCTGTGCCTTCCGCTTCATCTCTCAAACGCATGCACAGTGGCGAAGACAAGGGCCAGCAAGGGCCCTGCCCCCACTAACATCACTATATATTGAGGCTAATATGAATGTGATCAGTAGATCAATTGCTGGTAAAATGGTTTAAGTTGACGAATTGGCCCTCCTCGTAAAGGATTAGCAATGCTTGGCCCCCTAGCTCATTTATTTTTCATGGCTCCGCCACTGCGTGCAACAACGC
>NC_057798.1:366360177-366373248 GCF_018294505.1 Triticum aestivum | reverse complement strand
ATAGTCTCCCTCCACTTGGCCCCTCGCACCATCTTCTAGCACTACTGCAGGATGCTGCTAGCGCGACACTACGATCAGAGACCCTTCGAGGAACTGTGTGCGATGCAATAATCGCAAACGGTGGTGTAATAAAACCGTCAAAAATGTGCAAAACATTTGCGATGACAGATGCATCAAACACGATGCATATTTTAGTTGCGTGTGCAATGCAGGGCATACGGTTGATCCAGCAGAACTGTTGGCGATGAGGAAGAACAACAGAAACGGGCAGCCATATCAATGTGTGTGCGATATACGGCATACAGTTCCCTCCGATGAACTTTGTGCAATTTGGGAATGCAATAGAAACAATCAGCCAGATCAAGGTGTGTGTGACATACGACATACAGTTCACTCAGACAATCTGTTTTCGATTAGGTAAGAGAACGGAAACGGTTCATCTTAACATGATGTGTGTGATATGCGTGTAACGACTCCGAACCTGATAAGATTCGATGTCTCTGTGCTCACTGTGCTAGTCCCTGGATCAATAGCTAGGACACACAGTACAAGATGTAATATCAAGAATAAACCACATGTCATAATATTACATCGTAGATCCAGAATTTAATATAATACATACCTGCATTGCTCAAGCTAGCATACAAACAAAATGCAGCAGAAAAGCAAATAAAATCTCCATGAAGTCCATCAACACCACAGGCAAATGTCGAGTATAGACATCATAACCTACATCGTATCACTCACTCGTCGTATAAAATCTGCAACATGAAACATTGCAGCCACGAAGGATCAATACTTTGAATGTATTGGCAAGTCACACAGGGAAATGATATAACAGACCTACTTCTATATGCAAGGTATATCAAAAGAATGGTTGGTGGTTGTTTTGTAGAAAGCTAATTTTTCCCTTATAACTACATAATATAGTAGTCAAATTTTAATTATGTCTTGCTACAATTAAATACATATGGTTGAATTGGGCAATCCAATTCCAACCTATCCCCATTATCAAGTTTCCCACTCAATTTTATTAAAGTATCATCTGTCAAGATCATCCAATAACTGTAATGGCATAGTGGCTCAAATTTGTCCATAACCGGGGACACGGCTAATCATGATTAGTTTATACACTCTGCAGAGGTTTGTACACTTTACCCACTAGACTCAACCCGAAGATTGAGACAAAGTCTTTCAGAAGCAGTCGCCTAGTCCCATAGGAGGCCCATCCCAAGTATCATAACTACATCTGCTGGCACATCCGGGTAAGGTCCCCACAACTGATCAACTAAGCCAGAGCCCATATTAGCCAGTGGTTGTACATGGAAGCTACTAGTCACTAAGTTTGTCTGATCTTTTTGAGCCTGGACGGCACCCACTTACATTTAGAGGGTATAAACCATGATGTTCTTCAAACCACCCAGCAATACCGTTCGGGTGCACTTAGCCATGGTCCATGCCCTTAGAAAAGGAACAAGAAACCATGATGCAACCCTGTCCGTCCAGAGGTGAATTATATATTATGTTTTTACTCAAGTTATATTATATATAGTCCTCACATAATCTCGATGCATACACGAACCAATCCCCGCCTACATAGCATAGCAAGAATACACTACCATGATTGACAATAAGGCCATACTAACTGCATCTCAATAGCAATAGCATACTACCATAATATTCCTACACATGCATAATATGGTATTGTGGTATAGAACTACATGCATAAAAAATAGGATGAAGGATGATCAAGGTGTAACTTGCCTGGTATATTTGATGAAGATCGTCGCACTCACAATTCCTGACAATTCTACTCGTCACGCTCCGAGCAATCTATCGTAAACGAAAGAACTCAAATCAATAACCATGCCGTATGTAAGAACCAAAGAACAACAAAATAAATATGGCAAGGTTGAACAACACCAATATATATAGGCTTAATATATTATATAGGGTCTTTATGTGCTATAAAGGACAAGTGAATAAATCAACTCACAAGAGTCAATGCATGAAGAAGATGATATATAAGATTATATTGGAGATAAGATGGAACATGGTCAAAAGTATTTTGAAAACAACACATGTGTCATTTGACATACTGCATATGACATATGGGTTCATTTGCAAAAAGAATTACTTGAAAAGAAGTACTACAACCCAAGTTGTAGTAGAATGAAGTTTGAATTGAATTTAAATTCAAAACAGGGCAAGGAATATTTGAATATGGAGTTCACATGATATGTTCAGGAAGTATTTGATATAAGCAATCATATGCCAAAAGAATCAACCAGATCAGACACATGGTTTGCAAGATGTGGTCAACATATGATTTGAAAACAAATTTGATTGCTAGAATTTGAAGAGTTTAGAAGTTAAAACTGTTGATTCCAGTGGATAGGTAAGATCAAGATGAACACATAGGAAAAGTTTCACTGAGTTTGGATGTGTAGACCAAAAATTATAGCAGAAACAATATGTGCACAGATTGTGTTAAAAACTCTGCCGTGGCAGCGACGCTGCTGATGCTGTGTTGTGCGGGTGCCATGTGGCAGTATGTGATTCGTCGAGAGATGTCATGTGCGTGGTGTGCTCACCGTGAGCCAACGGACGACAGCGGCACTACGGGCGGGGGCGGCGGCACTACTCCGGTGGTCCTCCGGCGAAGTTGAGGCGGCATTGTGGGTGCGGTGTTCGACGGGGGTGGTGATGGTGGCGTAAAACGGCGAAGGAAGTGCCCTCTGTTGGTGGCGTCGTCGCTCGGTGGTGCCGCCAAACTCCGATGGGATCGAGGGTGTGTCGGTAGCTTGCTCCGGTATCAATCTGCGAGAGGCAAAATAGTTCAGGGGATGCGTCATTGAGAGTCTCGATCAAATAAAGAAACGGCCGCGCTCGGGGATGCATACAGTCATCAGAATCAAGCGACGAAGGGTGCTCGGTGGCGGAGCTTAATCGAATCCGTGCCCTCGTCTCTGCGGAGGAAAATTGGGGACGACTTCGGGAATAGCACGGATGAAGCGCGGCACGACGGACTTAGGGTATTCGTCGTGAGTTCTCTGGTGGGTCCTGCAACGACCGCACGAGCAGATGAACAGGAGGCGGCGACAGCGAGTTTCAGGTAGCGTCGCTCTATTCAGCTAGAGCAACGGCGGCAGCAACGATCTTTGGTGTGGGTGGGATAGCTCGAATCTGAGCTCCTGCGATGGGAAAACTCGGTCAGGAAGAAGCAGAGAGTGGTGGAGGTCCATATACGAAAATAGGGGTCCGAAGATTTCTTACTCTCGCCGGAATTGGCCGTGGAGGGAGGCTCGGGCGGCGGTGTTCTGTTCAGGCGGAGGTCGGTGTGTTCGCTCCTGTACTGCTTGGAGAGAAAAGAGAGTTCAGAGAGATAGGGAAGGTAAGGCAACGACGTATAGGAGAAGGGAGGAGCTCAGGACCGCTGGTGGTGACGGAATCGACGATCGATGGAGCTTCGGGTAGCGGAGCTCGGAGAGGTCCATGTGGTTGATCTCGAACAAGGATCCGAAGGATGGATGTGGGAATCGGACGAGAGGAAGAAGCAGGATCGCTAGATGCCCATGGATTGGCGCGACGGGTTCGGGGTCACACGAATCGCCGGAGACCGATCTGGGCGTGGCGGCGTTGTCGTACAGGAAGGGGAGTTCGAGCGAAGGTTGAAGACGCGTGCGGGGTCTACGTGCCGGTCAAACAGAGGAGGGAAGAGAGGCTGGCAAGTGGGCCTACATCTGTTTTTTTAGGGGGATCCAGCGCTGACGCAGGCTGGCGCGGTTGGCTTCTTGGGCTGGGCCAAAAGGCTGGGCTGCTTGTGCGCTGCACTGCGCGCGAGCAAAAGATAGCGAGTGGGCAGTTGGACTGCCGGGTAGACAAGGTTTAGGATTTTCTATATTTATTTTTATTTACAGAAATGACTATGGCTCCAAAATGAACCAATCATTTAACAAATAATACCAGAACATTAAAAAAAGTATAAATACTAATACATAAAACAGTGAACACTTTTTCAGTCCAAAATACTTATATAGAATACATATAATATTTTCGTAAACTTTACTTTGACACTTATAAAATCTCCCATTAAATATATTTGAATTCCCGAGAAAAAATCAAAACATTTAAAACATATCCAACTATTAATATTGAAGGAGTCATATTACCTTCTCTCACAATATTTAAATTTCTAAGTTAGAATTGTTTTAAATATTCAAAACCCAAATGGCAGACTATTCAATTATTCACCAATATGATTCTTTTGAGGAAGTCATGTCATCCCCTCTCACAATTGGAAATATTTTGAATATTCAATAAATCCAAAATAAGATGCCGATGGAAAATTGGGAAAGTCCTTTTATTCCCCCTCAATAAAATATTCATTTAACACCAAAAGTTTCGAATCGTAGTCAAATTTAACTAAGAGCAAACATCACAAGCAAGATTTCAATTACTCTTATTTAAATTATTATCATTCCCAAATTTAGAATTTTGGGATGTTACAATGCGGCATTTGCGATCAGCCAAAAGAGCACAAACGATTCGTGTAAACCGGATGTGTGTGATACGCAGCAAACAGCTCACTCGGATGAACTGTTTGGGATGAGAAATTATAACACAGACGGTTACTATAGTAAGTTCGTGTGTGATTCTGTTCGTACAAAAAACTTTGAAAAATGCAAACTGATTGTTTGCGGTGGCTAGGAGTATCGCACACGATGCGTCTGCAAGAACTCGTGTGCGATGATTAGTAAGTCACACATAATGAACGGCAGCAAGGGTGATATGCTGATCATGGAGTTTGAGAAGACCGTCGTCGGAAGGCCGCCGACTCAGCTTTTTAGCCTATATTTTATTATAATTGTATAAATAAGTAGGCCATGAGTGTTTTGTGCCTTGCCCCATGTGGCATTTTAAATTATCCTGAATATGTAAGACAATTATTAACCATTGCCATTGTAAATTTGCCTCAACAGCGAGCAAAGCGCGTAGGGACGCCACGGACCCGCAAAAAAAGAAAAAAAAGCAGGACGCCACGGCGAGCAACCACGTGGTTAACCTTCTGGCACCCCGTGGAAGAGGCGATGACGCATCCATAGGACACGATGGTGATATCATGACCATGTGTGATAGTGGGCAGACACGTACACGTACATCCGAGAACAAGGACCCGCGTTTCGGGCTTCTGATGCGTGGCATACGGTTGATCCAATAGAACTGTTTGCGATGAGACAACAACAAAAACGGGTCTTTGTGGGCCCAGAATCATCAATAAATTTTGACTTTGTTTCTCATCACATTGCAGATTACAACGCAATAAGTAACTGCAAATCTATTCACATAGATCAAACTAATATGTGTTCACACCGATCCTCCTTAATAATAAAGCACGGATTGACTCCGTGGGTTCACCGTCACAATACGCTTCCTCCTGTAAGTTTACGCTTTCACTTCGAATTTAAAATATATAGGCGAGGTGGTACTAAATTTTGTCCCAGATGTCCCACCTTGATCGCCCTAGTTCCTATTCGGCCAAGCAGGGCACACACCCCTCCGGTTTGGGCCAGCCCACTTTTATATATCCATTCTATAGAAGTTCAGTTCAAAAAACAAGCGCCTGATGGAGTTCCAACACGCGACCTATAGGTTCATAGACACCACGCCATCTTAGTTTAGTTTAAAAACACAGTGCTTTTCTCTGGGGGTTTTCGTTTTTTTGGATGGTTTTTCTTTTGTTTTGGCTGGGAAAAGAGCCAGCGGGAGAGGGAAGGCTCACCGGAGGACTCGCACGGCGACACGGTCACTTGCGAGGCGGCCGACTACAGGGGCGTGCAGTAGGCGCTTGGGCATTAGCAACGCCATGGTCTTTCGGCGAGGCGGGCAAGCACATACAAGCGTGGGGGCCATGCTGCCCGGACAAGAAGGGAGGCGCGGAGGAGGCGGTCATTACTGGTGGCGGGGCCAGATGTGTCACGCGCGTGCTCGCCTGTGAAAGTGCTAGTTATCGACTAGAGGGGGGTGTCGATTTTTATCAAAGTCTTCAAAACATGGAAGTTTCGAAGACAAACAATAGAAATGACCTAATTGATATGCAGCGGAAGATAAACTACAACGAGCAAGCCATAGTCAAGTATGCAATAATGTGAACGTACAAAGACTAATAGCAGCAAGGTAGTAAGGATCAGGATGGAAGATAGTATGAAGCCAATCAACGATAGTAGTCAAGCGATGAAGTCAAACAGATAAGATAAATAAGCAATGACTTCAAGAAGACAAACTCAAAGTAAAGGAGGGAAGAGATAGAACCAGCCACTTGTTGAAAACACAGGATTTGTTGGACCAGTTCCAATTGCTGTGACAACTGTATGTCTGGTTAGGGAGGCTGAGATTCAACTCAGAAGACCGCGTCTTCACCTTATTCCCCTTGAGCTAAGGACACACAGTCCTCGCCCAATCACTCTGGTAAGTCTTCAAGGTATACTTCCGAACCTTCACAGACTTCGTTCACCGGCGATCCACAATGACTCTTGGATGCTCAGAACGCGACGCCTAACCGGCTGGAGGATACACGGTCCTCAAGTGTAATAAGTCTTCAGGTCACACAGACAGAATGACTTCAGTGATGCCTAACACTCTTTGGCTCTGGGTGTTTGGGCTTTGTCCTTGCAAGGATTTCTCTCTCAAAGGCTTCGAGGTTGGTTGCTCTCAAAACGACAAAAGCTGCAAACTAACTCTGAGCAGCCATCAATTTATGGTGTAGGGGGTGGGCTATTTATAGCCACAAGGCAACCCGACCTGATATGTCCGAAATGACCCTGGGTCACTAAGGAACTGACACGTGTTCCAACGGTCAGATTTCAAACACACACGGCAACTTTACTTGGGCTACAAGCAAAGCTGACTCATCCAGCTCTGGATAAGATTTGCTCTCATTGTCTTCGCTCGAAGACATAGGATTTGGGTTGAGCATCACTTCAGTCACTCTGACTTTGTTCACTTGGACCCCACTTAACAGTACGGTGGTTCCTATGACTCAACAAAGAAGAAAAGGAAACAACGAAACAACACAGTCTTCGCGCTTCATAGTCTTCGCTCAATGTATTCTCATGTCATAGTCTTCAATGTGAATATCTTCACATACCACCATTGTCTTCAATGTCTTCATACATTTTTAGGGGTCATCTCCGGTAGGTAAACCGAATCAATGAGGGACACTACCTGCATTATCCTGCAATTCTCACAAACGCATTAGTCCCTCAACCATCTTTGTCGTCAATACTCCAAAACCAACTAGGGGTGGCACTAGATGCACTTACAATCTCCCCCTTTTTGGTGATTGATGACAAACTGGTTGAAGTTTTCAACGGGAAAGAAGTATGTGAAATTGTAAAGGATAGGGTATTGTCTTCATAAGTGGCAAGGGCTCCCCCTGAAGATGTGCATATAGATGATTTGCTTTTGGATTGCAAATGCACATGGCAGGTTGTACTTGTGGAGATCCTCTTCAACTTATGAAGGTAATTCATCATGCATGAAATGATATAACTTAAGGAATGACATGCATAATGGAAAATGGACGTCTGCAGAATGATCTAAGTGCGGAATGATCTAAGTGCGGAATGATCTAAGTGCGGAAGTTATCATCACACATGAAAGAGCAAATAAGTAGCAGACGACCATCGAGTTTAAGTGTTACAACTCAAAGAACGAAATGTATCAAAAGCAAGAGTTGTAAACACTAGGCAAAATATAAAGCAACCGCCCATATGAACCCGCTTGAAGACTATCAAACTCATACGCTTCTCCCCCTTTTGTCAGTAATGTCCAAAAAGGTTTGAAGACATAGAGCATCTACTCGTCCTCATGAGGAGTAGTTGAAGCAGCAGGGTTGTCGTTGTCGTTTGGCAGTGCAGACGAACTTGGTGCAGTGTCGATGCGTGCAGAAGTAGGGGGTGGTGAAGTAGCATCGTCTTCATCATCGATCACATTTGCATTCACGGTTGCCGCGGAGGAAGAATAGTCAGAGTCTTCAAGAGATGGAGTTCTACGTAGGACAGCATTCCATGGAGGAGTGGAGTCAAACTTGAATCTCTCAATGAAGCCATCGTCTTGAAGATCTACTTCAACACTGAGCAGGGTCAAACTCTTCCATGATCGCCGACAAGTTTCGTGAGTGACAAATGCATTCTTGGTGGCAAGATTACGAATGCGATTTACATCCACCAAGAGACTTTGCATCTGACACTTGAGCCAGAAATGATGCTTATCCTGTTTCTGATGCAGAGCCACAAGAAGTTCTCGGTCATTGAGGACCCGAGAGCGCTTCTTTGGCCTTTGAGCAATTGTGCTCTCAGTAGCTTCAGTTGGCGCACGATGAGGCAGACGAGTATTTCCAGCCATCGGATAGACACGCGTGACAGCTTGGACTCCTTCCATAGGCTGAGTGAAGCTTTGATGTTCAGCATTTTGAAGACACGGAGGCTTCTTAGCAGGCTCAGGGTATATGGCTTCAACTGACATATCAACCTCTGGTAGAAAGATCACATGATTGCGAGCAGAGGGCTGATAGTTGACAGCAGAGTGTTGCTTTATGAGGCGCATGACCCATGGAGCATAGAATTTCAGGCCAAAAAGGTCAGATCCAGATGCAGCCAGTTGCTTGATGAAGAAATCTTGTGCATTGAAGCTGATGCCATTGAGGATGTAAAAGACCAATGTCTTCATGGCTCCTTCAAGTTTAGCAGCAGATGAATGTCCTTTGATAGGCCATAGAGTCCGCCTGATGATGTGATATATGGTGCGCGGCAGATACTCAAGGTCATCAACAAAGAACTCCTTTGGATATTCAGCGTCATGAGGCAATGGCTTCATCATGCTCAACATCTGGCTCATGTTGGGTTCAGGCTTATGGAAGATGCTCTCCAGTGCATTGCGGTGGTTTTGACAGCCAGGTTCATAAAGCTCTCCGGGAGTGGATAGACATGTAAGCTCAAGGATGTCAAGAGCTTTGGCTTCATGATGAACATTTCCTGTCATCCACTCGAGAACCCATGTCTTTGTATCTCTGTTATATCCGCAAATGTGGAGCGTAGCATAGAATTGAAGCAAAAGTTCTTCATTCCAATGTTCTTTGTCTGTCACAAAACTGAGCAGACCAGCATCACGAAAGCAGTCTAGTGCTTCTTCTAAGCATGGCAGTCCTGCAATGGCTTCAGTGTCGAGGCGCATATGAGGGAAAATGCGCCCTTGATCATACAAAACGCAGGAGTAATAGCTTCGCTGCTGATGACTCCAGAAACGATCTGATGATATTCTTGGCTTTGTGTAGGGGTTCTTTGAGCTGTCAAAGAATGTGTTGTGGCTTTTGAAGCCATTTGCATTGAAGGACCCGACATATGTGGCAGTACCTAGAAACCTTGGCAGTCTTGGCTTTGGCTTCTGGACCTGAGGCCTATGCTTAATGTGATAGTCAAACTGAGGACCAGAGACATAAGGCGGAGGGACCAGAATGGGCCATCTTACTGTGATTAGCTCGCCATGGTTGTATGCTTGCTCAATTGTATAGGGCCTTGGTGGCGGAACAGGAGCAGTGGCAGCAACAGTGGCTTCGGGCTGCACAACAGAAGCTTCAGGAGCATTTTTAGCATTGACTTCTGGTACGGTGCTGGGGACAGGCTCCACAGTAGCTTCAGCAATGACTATGTCATTGGCTTCATTGGTGTTGGTGGTGGCAGCCTCAAGGTTTTCAACCTCCACTTGATGAGCTGGAGGGTCAGGCACAGACACGTTCACTTTATGAACAGCTTCTTCAGGAATAGGTGGAGTAGGGACACGATCGTCTTGATGTTCGTCATTAGCTGATGTAGCCGGATTGTCTTCAGCAACTGGTGCTTCACACGCGAAGACATTCACAACAGGAGTGGCTTCTGAAAACACTTGACGTGCAATAGGTTGATGGTGCACTTCTCCTTCTGGAACGCTTGGAAGAGGGACTTGAGGCCTTGGTCCTTTGCGAAGCCTTTGTAGGACAAGCGACACCTTGGGAGATGGAGTAGACAGGTCCTCATCCTCTTCAACTTGCACAGATGGTGTGGCTTGTTGTTGTTGGGGGGTGCTCGGGAAGTCTTGTTGTTGCGGGCGATCAGCCCATGATGCATCCTGAGCAATTGGCGTCAGAGGACGACCAATGCTGATGATTTCGCTGTTCGTGAGAACAGGCGATGATACCACATTGTATTCAATTTGAGGAAGAACTTCATAATCTTCAACATTGTCATGGTGACCAATGTCTTCAGCAGTGATGGGATCAACTGCTGGAATCTCTTCAGCTTCAGGAGCCTCTGTGGAAGCAGGCTCATGAACAGTCATTCGTAGTTCTTGATTTGCAGATGCAGGATGAACCACTGAGATGGGTTCAACAACAAGGGGCTCTGTGGGAGCAGCCCGACTTTTCCTGGTCTTGCGCTTCTTCTTGGAGGGAGCAGCACCAGAGGCTTCTGAGGTTTTCCTTTTTCTGGCTTCAGCCTCTGCAGCCCTCGTCTTCTTCTGTTCTGAAGCGTTTGACGTGACTTTTGGCTTCGAGCCAGTCATGCTGCTTGGGAAGATAATGCGAGGTTCATCTTGCCTTAAAGGTGCAGGTTGGACAGTTGGTAGCTTCTTCTTCTTTGCAGCCATCCTGGGGTCGATGCCAGGACGACCAAGAGCCTTGCGCTTCTCAGCCTCATTGTAGGCAAGCACATACTTGTCAGTCAGATTCTTCATGCGCTCTCTAGAGCCTCGAGCTTCTTCACGCTTCTTGTGAAAGGCTTCTTTGAGCTCGTGCAGCATATCTTGAAATTTTTAACATCTTGCATGTTGAGCGTGACCACATGCTTCTTGAACTGAGCCTTTTCATAGTCAATCTTGTGCTTCAGTTCGACGATGCGCTGAGCAATAGCTAGCTCAGAAGCAATAGCGCCATTGAAGGAGACGCTGAGGCCAATGGGAAGTTGCAAGTCATCAAAGCTGAGATTTGGTGTGTCAAACCACTCATCTATGAAGTTATGGATGATTGCCACATCAAAGAGAGGCAAATTATTGAAGATCTCTGCTTCTTCCTTGCTCTTGATCAGTTGCTCAAGAGCATCATCTGCAAGATCGTCATCACTGGACAGATCAATGTGCTCTTCACGCAGAATAGCAGCAGGAGTCAATGTCTGATCAGTACTCTTGATGTTTTTCTTTTTCTTCTCCGTCTTCTTGGAGATGCGTGAAAGATCTTCAGACTACACACTGTCTTCAGGAGATGCAGTGGCTAGTGGCTTCACACGAGAAGGTTTTGGAGGTGCAACTGATGTTGAAGCCTTAATTTTCTTTGGCTTCTGCGGCCTTGGAGGAGGAGCTGGGACTTCATCAAAATCAGCATCATTATCAGAATGATCCACTTTGGCACCTTGTACCAAGATGTAAGAGATGAGGCCATCAAGGTTTGAAAAGGGGTCGATTCTATTTTCTTCCGCTTCACGTGTGCCATCAGCACGGGGAGCAGAGGGACCAGGATTGAAGTCTAATCCCCATGACTTCTTGTTCTCCTTTGCCGATGCCTTGGCATACTGGAAGTTGCGCTTGAAGAGATTATCATCACGACACCAGAGCAATGATGTTGGGTCGGCATTTGTAGGCTGAGGTCCTCGGACCATACAAGGATAGAAACCCTATGCAATAGCTTCAGCTCTGTTCTTGGGTTGAAGGCCTCGATAGAGAATATCACCCCAAGGACTTTTGATAGCATTCTTCTCAGCATATTCCTGGGTCACGAACTTGTACTTGAACCATTGTTCAGCCCAATAGCGTCGAATCCATTGGATTCGGGTCTTGCGCTGATTATAATCCTCTTCAGGATCTGTTTTGTAGATTTCTGCGAGGTCATCAGGCAAATCTCTTGATGTTCCTCCTCGACGTTGTCTGCCACCCTACTTTAGTGATTTCTCTGCAGCCATGAACTTCAAACTGAATGGTTTCAATATGTTCAAAGGCTTTCGCTTGCTGGTCAGACAAGAACTAGCTTCAGGAGAGTTAATGTGTTGCTGTAAGAATTCTGCAAACGAATGCAGACTATGAGAACCAAGGGGTTCTCCCACGGACATGTACCTGTGACAGCATTAGAGATGCGAGGGAAGGGGAAGAGGCCATATGCATTCTCAGAAGATTTTGAAGATAAATCAGTTTGAAGACATTGACCTCATGTTGCGAAGACATTCACTTATATGTTGAGAGTTGGTTCCAGATTTGTATGAATCCGTGAATAAGTACAAGTGAGGAATCTAACTAGATATGAAGCTTAAGTGAATATACTAGGCAGTATGAGATGCAGACAGAATAGATCTAACTTTGTGTAGACAAAAACCACTTTTAGTAAATAGGATGAATCATTGCGGATCAAAAGGATGGTAAAAATAGAGTTATATTTACCACACGAAGAACAGCTAGATGAGATGAATTGGAGACCGAGCAGTTCAATCCACTGTGCCCTAACTTGGCGACGGAGGACACCTACGGCGGCGGCGGAGAGGACGATGCCCGTGGCCGGCGTGAGGACAGCGTCGGAGCAGTCGCGGCAGCTAAGCGCTTCATCGCCGGCGTCGTCGAGAGCTAGCGGTGGCGCTAGGGTTTTGACGAGGTGGAAGAAGGTTTTCTTGACCGTAGGGGACACGTATTTATAAGTAGGTGTGTGGTATAGTGCAATTACGCAGGTGCCCCTGCCCGTTCACATCAGTGGGACACGTGGCAAGCATGCAACATACTCAGAGTTGTCCCACGTTCCCACGCCCGCCAAGTTTGTCGGATGGTTGTTCCGGCTTCTCCGGATTTCAACAATAAAGATGAATCATTTAAAAGGACTTGATGTTTGTCTTTGTGTCTTCTGCTGACAAGGATGCAGACAAGACATTTGACAGTTTCAATAGACAGATAGAGTTTGAGATAGAAAGCATAGAAAGATTAGGGTCCGGTCACATTCACTTACTTCAAAAGATTCACAAATGAAGACATAGCTATAAGTGAATGCTGTAGAGGACAGAATACTAG
>NC_057798.1:366327012-366359826 GCF_018294505.1 Triticum aestivum | reverse complement strand
GTAAATCATGAAGATAAGTTGAAAGTTGAAGACAAATCAAATGCAAATATATTCAACAATAACGCCATGAGTGAAACACTGCAAACCAAGAAATTTGGTGGTGGCGTTACCCACCATATAGGAAGTATTAGACCCAGACACGGCGCACAATTATCGTGGCGCTCCGAAGTCAAATTCCACTTTAATGTATTCACACTCAGAATGTAAGTCTTCATTGATTGAAGATATACGTTACTTCGTGTGTTGCACATCTAAGTCATCAACATGCATAAGTGTTAGGATGTGTGCCTGATCACAGGACATTTGAGGATTCCAAGATATTTAGCTCACACCGTAACTTGCAAAACCTTTTCTCATCCAAGGGCTTTGTGAAGATATCTGTCAGTTGCTCTTCAGTGTTGACGTGAATGATGTCAATATCTTTCTTCATGACATGATCTTGGAGAAAATGATGACGAATTTCAATGTGCTTTGTCTTCGAGTGCTGGACTGGATTGTTGGCAATCTTGATGGCGCTTTCGTTGTCGCAGAAGAGAGGGACTTGCTTCAGATTGATGCCATAGTCCTTGAGAGTTTGCTTCATCCACAGAAGCTGAGCACAACAAGATCCAGCAGCAATGTATTCAGATTCAGCAGTTGAGAGTGATACATAGTTTTGCTTCTTTGAAGACCAACAGACAAGTGATCGTCCCAGAAAGTGACATGTTCCTGATGTAGACTTGCGATCCACCTTGTCACCAGCATAATCAGCATCCGAGAATCCAACTAGATCAAATTTTGAGCCCTTTGGATACCATAATCCGAGTGTTGGGGTGTAAGCCAAATATCTAAGAATTCGCTTCACAGCTAAGTGATGCGATTCCTTTGGTGCCGCTTGGAATCGAGCACACATGCAAACACTAAGCATAACATCTGGCCTAGATGCACATAGGTAAAGTAAAGAACCAATCATGGAGCGATATACCTTTTGATCGAACTCTTTACCATTGTCGTCGGGACCAAGATGATGTTTGGCTGGCATTGGCGTCGTGTAACCTTTGCAATCTTGCATTCCAAACTTCTTTAGACAGTCTTTGAGATATTTTTCTTGAGAAATGAAGATGCCATTTCTTTGTTGATGAATTTGAAGACCAAGGAAGAACTTCAGCTCACCCATCATGGACATCTGATATTGCTCTTGCATCATGTATCCAAACTCATCACTATACTTGTGGTTGGTGCAGCCGAAGATTATGTCATCCACATATATTTGGCACACAAACAGTTCACCATCATATGTCTTCGTGAAGAGTGTGGGATCGAGAGATCCAGGTTTGAAGCCTTTGCTCTTCAGGAAGTCTTTGATTGTATCATACCAAGCGCGAGGAGCTTGTTTGAGGCCATACAGTGCTTTGTTTAGTTTGTACACCATATCAGGATGATTTGGATCTTCAAAGCCAGGTGGTTGAGCAACATACACTTCTTCTTCAATCTTGCCATTTAGGAAAGCACTCTTCACATCCATTTGATATAGCAAGATGTCGTGGTGATTAGCATAGGCTAGTAGTATGCGAATCATCGAAGTTAATTCCTTCAACTTGAGTATATCCTTTAGCCACAAGACATGCTTTGTTTCTGACGACTTGACCATGCTCATCTTGCTTGTTTCGATATATCCATTTAGTACCAATAATGTTATGTTTGCAAGGGTCAGGGCGCTTGACAAGTTCCCAAACATTATTCAGCTTGAACTGTTGAAGTTCTTCTTGCATGGCTTGAATCCATTCAGGTTCCATAAAGGCTTCAGCAACTTTTTTGGGTTCAGATATTGATACAAATGAAAAATGCCCACAGAAATTTGCTAACTGTGTTGCTCTTGAGCGAGTAAGTGGACCAGGTGCATTGATGCTATCAATTATCTTCTCAATTTGTACTTCATATGCAACACGAGGATGAACTGGACGAAGCCCTTGCTCATGCTGATCATTGTCATCATTGGGAGGATTGTCTTCGGTTTGAGCATTGTCTTCAGGTTGGTTTGGTGCAGAAATGATAAGTTCCTCTTCAGGCTGTGCTTCAGAGGGCATGATTTCACCAGTTCCCATCAGCTTGATAGATTCGCTGGGAGGTGCTTCATCCAGTGTGCTTGGTAGGAGCTCTTGTTGTGAACCATTGGTTTCATCAAATCGCACGTCCACAGTTTCAACAATCTTGTAGGGAAAGAGGTTGAAGACTCTGTAAGAGTGTGAGTCCTTTCCATAACCGAGCATGAAGCCTTCGTGAGCTTTAGGTGCAAATTTTGACTTGTGGTGGGGATCCTTGATCCAGCACCTAGCACCAAAGACTCTGAAGTAGCTGACATTTGGCTTCTTGCCAGTAAGGAGCTCATAGGATGTTTTGCCCAGAAGCTTGTGGCTGTAGACACGGTTGATGATGTGACATGCTGTATCAATATCTTCAGGCCAGAACTTTCTCGGTGTCTTGTACTCGTCGAGCATTGTTCGAGCCATCTCAATGAGGGTTCTGTTCTTGCGCTCTACAATGCCATTTTGCTGAGGTGTGTATGGAGCAGAAAACTCATGAGTGATTCCCATTGTATCCAGATAGGGATCAAGCCCGGTGTTCTTGAATTCAGTGCAGTTATCACTTCTGATGTGCTTGATCTTGACACCATAATTGTTCATTGCTCGATTGGCGAATCGTCTGAAGACATCTTGTACTTCAGTC
Source organism: Triticum aestivum (assembly GCF_018294505.1). Classification (NCBI taxonomy): domain Eukaryota; kingdom Viridiplantae; phylum Streptophyta; class Magnoliopsida; order Poales; family Poaceae; genus Triticum; species Triticum aestivum. The sequence goes on along the minus strand of NC_057798.1, from coordinate 366,357,120 downwards.
TTGTAGAGAATTATGTGCACCCATGTGTATCTTGAGTAGTCATCAACAATGACGAAGCCATAGAGACACGCTGTTGTTATGAGGGTAGAGTAGTGAGTAGGGCCAAATAAGTCCATGTGCAACAGCTCGAAGGGTTGAGATGTCATCATGATTGTCTTCGAGGGGTGCTTGGCCCTCGTCATCTTTCCAGCTTCGCAGGCACCACACAAATGATCTTTCTTGAACTTGACACCTTCGATGCCTATGGCATGCTTCTTCTTGACGAGAGTGTGTAAGTTCCTCATGCCAGCATGCCCCAGCCTTCGATGCCAGAGCCAACATTCTGAAGCTTTTGCAAGAAGACATACCGCAAAATGTGGACCTGCTGAGAAATCTACCATGTATAGATCATCTTTCCTATACCCTTCAAAGACTAGAGACTTGTCAGATTCCATTAGTACAAGACAACGATATTTTCCAAATAGCACAATCACGTTTTAAGTCACAAAGCATTGAGACAGACATTAAGTTGAACCCAAGGGATTCAACAAGCATCACTTTATCCATGTGTTGATCCTTCGAGATTGCAACTCTACCTAGACCCAATACCTTGCTTTTACCAGTGTCAGCAAATGTGATTTGACTCTTGTCGGATGGACGTAAGGTTGAGTCCATGAGAAGACTTCGATCACCAGTCATATGATTAGTGCATCCGCTGTCGATAATCCATTCTGAAGCACGAGGTGTCATACCCTACAATGTAGTTAGGAGGATAGGCTTCACAAGGTATGTTGTGAAGCATAAGCGTTTGATGCACACTAGGATTATCACAACTTAGATCAAGATTACACAGAGTATGACAGATAAGCGATTCATATGTGGAATACATAGTAAGTCATTTTATCATGCGTCCCTTTGTGTTTTAGGTCCCCAGCAATAATATCGGACGCCTTTGATTGCTGGCTGGAGACCATATTCTGCAAAAAAGAGTTAATTCTTCTTCACCACCCACATCTTCAGGGGTGGCTTAGAAGCAATGAGTCTAAGTGCAGCATATGAGAATTTCGGCTTTGAAGCCCTAGCAAATAGCCTTGCAGGAGATGAATGATACTCATATGAATAAGCAGAAAAGTTCTTAGTCCTATGAACATGGCGGTTTGAGGACACACGTTCATATTCATAAGTTTGAGCACGATTTCCCTGCAAAACATTGGCGTTAGGGTGACTCAAGTGAGTCCTGTATTCGTATGAAGCCGTTGGACCATATGATGCCTTTGTTCTGGGGTTTGTCTTCTTCACAGTTGGTGTCATGATGACATTCACTGGAAGATTCTCAAGACAGCCTTTGGGAACCCAAATCTTCTTCATAGGTGGTCCATTCCTGCAGTTAGTACCAATATACCTGGCAAACACTTCACCATTCTGATTTTTGAACAGTTTATAGTTTGCATCAAAGGATTCATCAATGATAATAGGATTAGCACAGGTAAAGCCAGATAAAGTGGATGGATCCACTGAAGGTTCCTTTGCAGCAACCCATGTGGTTTTGGGATACTGCTCAGGCTTCCAGTAGGAACCATCAGCATTCATTTTCCTCTCGAACCCAACACCCTCTTTCCTAGGGTTTCGGTTCAGAATCTGCTTTTTGAGGACATCACAAAGTGTCTGATGTCCTTTCAGACTTTTATACATCCCTGTTTCAAGCAATGTCTTCAACCTAGCATTTTCATCAGCAATAGCAGTGGTATCCTTCGTAAAGGGGTTAGTTTCCACATCAGTAGTTGAAGACAATGCAACAACAGCGGCATTGGAACATTCAGCAACAGAGGTAGTGTTATCACGCTCAATGCATTTTAAACATGGTGGTTCAAATCCATCCTGAGCGGAACTGATCTGTTGAGCGCGAAATGACTCATTCTCTTTTTGAAGATCTTCATGAGTCGCTTTCAATTTCTCAAGCTCTTGCTTCCTTTGAAGATAATCATAGGAGAGCCTTTCATATGTGGTTGAGAGCATCTCATGAAGACTTTCAAGTTCTTGGTACTTAGCATGAAGATTTTTTATGTCTTCTACTAAGGACTGTGAACGTGTCATTTCCACGTCCAACATGTCATCGCTTTTGTTTAACAGTTTTTGAGTATGTTCCATAGCCCTTTGTTGTTCAGTAGCAATTTTAGCAAGTGTTTTGTAGCTGGGTTTGGATTCACAATCAGAGTCATCTTCACTTGATGTTTGAAAGTAAGCATCGCGTGATTTTACCTTGGTACCACGTGCCATGAAGCAGTAGGTGGGAGCAGGATCGTCCATGTCATCAGCTTCAGCGTTGGTGTGGAAGTCATTGTCTTCAGTGTTGAAGATGGACTTGGCAACATAGGCTGTGGCTAGAGCCAGACTTGCAACGCCAGGGTCAGACTCTTCTTCAGACTCCACCTCCACCTCTTCAGAAGCAGACTCCTCCTCTGAATCCATTTCCTTGCCAACAAAAGCACGAGCCTTGCCAGATGAGCTCTTCTTATGTGATGAAGACCTTGATGAGGACTTAGAAGAAGACTTTCAAGATTTCTTCTTCTTCTTGTCATCAGAATCATATTCCTTGCTCTTCTTCTTCTTCTTCTTCTTCTTCTTCTCATTGTCCCACTGAGGACACTCAGAGATATAGTGTCGGGTTTCTTGCACTTGTGACATGTTCTCTTCTTGGTGTCATGAGTGGAAGCTTCATCATTTCTTGAGCTAGATCGTGAAGACTTTCTGAAACCCTTCTTCTTGGTGAACCTCTGGAACTTCTTCACAAGCATGGCAAGTTCCTTTCCAATGTCTTCAGGATCATCAGAACCGCAGTCAGATTCTTCTTCAGATGAGGAAACCACTTTTGCCTTCAAGGCGCGAGTTCGGCCATAATCGGGACCATAGATATCTCTTTTCTCAGAAAGCTGGAACTCATGTGTGTTGAGCCTCTCAAGTATATCAGACGGATCGAGTGTCTTGAAGTCAGGACGTTCTTGTATCATGAGGGAAAGGGTGTCAAAGGAGCTGTCAAGTGATCTCAGTAGTGTCTTGACGATTTCATGCTTGGTGATCTCAGTGGCGCCAAGAGCCTGAAGCTCATTTGTGATGTCGGTGAGGCGATCAAACATGAGCTGGACATTTTCATTGTCCTTTCTCTTGAAGAGGTTGAAGAGATTGCAAAGAACACTGATCCTCTGGTCTCTCTGTGTAGAGACGCCTTCGTTAACCTTGGATAGCCAGTCCCAGACTAGCTTTGACGTTTCCAGAGCACTCACACGGCCATACTGTCCTTTGGTCAGATGACCACAGATGATGTTCTTTGCAGTGGAGTCCAGTTGAATGAACTTCTTGACATCAGTAGGGGTGACACCTTCACCAGTTTTGGGAACGCCATTCTTGAAGACATACCAGAGGTCGACATCAATGGCTTCAAGATGCATCCGCATCTTATGCTTCCAGTAGGGATATTCAGTTCCATCGAACACGGGACAAGCAGCGGAGACTTTGATTATCCCTGCAGTCGACATAGCTAAACTCCAGGTGGTTAAACCGAATCACACAGAACAAGGGAGTACCTTGCTCTGATACCAATTGAAAGTGCTAGTTATCGACTAGAGGGGGGGTGAATAGGCGATTTTTATCAAAGTCTTCAAAACATGGAAGTTTTGAAGACAAACAATAGAAATGACCTAATTGATATGCAGCGGAAGATAAACTACAACGAGCAAGCCATAGTCAAGTATGCAATAATGTGAACGTACAAAGACTAATAGCAGCAAGGTAGTAAGGATCAGGATGGAAGATAGTATGAAGCCAATCAACGATAGTAGTCAAGCGATGAAGTCAAACAGATAAGATAAATAAGCAATGACTTCACGAAGACAAACTGAAAGTAAAGGAGGGAAGAGATAGAACCAGCCACTTGTTGAAGACACAGGATTTGTTGGACCAGTTCCAGTTGCTGTGACAACTATACGTCTGGTTAGGGAGGCTGAGATTCAACTAAGAAGACCGCGTCTTCACCTTATTCCCCTTGAGCTAAGGACACACAGTCCTCGCCCAATCACTCTGGTAAGTCTTCAAGGTATACTTCCGAACCTTCACAGACTTCGTTCACCGGCGATCCACAATGACTCTTGGATGCTCAGAACGCGACGCCTAACCGGCTGGAGGATACACAATCCTCAAGTGTAATAAGTCTTCAGGTCACACAGACAGAAAGACTTCAGTGATGCTTAACACTCTTTGGCTCTGGGTGTTTGGGCTTTGTCCTCGCAAGGATTTCTCTCTCAAAGGCTTCGAGGTGGGTTGCTCTCAAAACGACAAAAGCCGTAAACTAACTCTGAGCAGCCACCAATTTATGGTGTAGGGGGTGGGCTATTTATAGCCATAAGGCAACCTGACCTGATATGTCCGAAATGACCCTGGGTCACTAAGGAACTGACACGTGTTCCAACGGTCAGATTTCAAACACACACGGCAACTTTACTTGGGCTACAAGCAAAGCTGACTCATCCAGCTCTGGATAAGATTTGCTCTCATTGTCTTCGCTCGAAGACATAGGATTTGGGTTGAGCATCACTTCAGTCACTCTGACTTTGTTCACTTGGACCCCACTTAATAGTACGGTGGTTCCTATGACTCAACAAAGAAGAAAAGGAAACAACAAAACAACACAGTCTTCGCGCTTCATAGTCTTCGCTCAATGTCTTCTCATGTCATAGTCTTCAATGTGAATATCTTCACATACCACCATTGTCTTCAATGTCTTCATACATTTTTAGGGGTCGTCTCCGGTAGGTAAACCGAATCAATGAGGGACACTACCTGCGTTATCCTGCAATTCTCACAAACACATTAGTCCCTCAACCATCTTTGTCGTCAATACTCCAAAACCAACTAGGGGTGTCACTAGATGCACTTACAGCCTGCAGTCAACACAGGCAGATGTAGCGGCCGTCCATGGCGGCGAGTAGCTCCGGGGGCGGCAACGGGGTTGAGTGGTTCAAGCGGCGCTTCTCCAGCTACATGGGATTTCTTCAGGACAATAAGAAGGTATGAGATTTCTTCAGGACGATGACTTAGACCATATCTGCATGTAGAGAACACATATGAACTTCTCCTAAGATTGTGACTTAGCTACATGGTAATTTACTGTTAAATTATAATTTTGGGGGATTCTGCATTGCGACTGAATGAAAACTGATAGTGAATATATATGCGCTTAAAAGACTATAAAAACTGAGTGTCAGCATCAATGTAGACGTCCAGGAGTGATTTAGTAGGATGTCGAACCTAAACTACAGAAAACAAGCATCCGATGGAGAAGTGTTGTTCTGAAAAATTGTCCACAACTTCATATGCTAAACTTAAAACCATGCATATTTGAATAGCAAGATTAGAGTTTTTTTAATTCAGAATCTGAAGTTTGTCCCGCATTGCATCATCAAGTAAAAGAATGTATTTTGTATTCCTCAAGTCTGCTGCACTTGCAGGGTCAGAGTTGGACATGGCATCATGTCTAGGGCGTGTTGGCGTCCTTGTGCAGACGATACGAGGATGTTTGCTGCAAGGTGGAGAAGGAAGACGCCATGGATGGATTTTGGTAGCTCTGATGACAATAGTTTCAACTTAGTAAGCCATATGCTGATATTCATGTGACTATGATCTCGGAAATAAAAGTTCATAGGAAAGGAACAAAAACCTTCACTGAACATAGAGTTGTGTTATACCTGTATTGAAAAAGGTTTGTAGAGTATGAAAAGATGTTTCGAGATGAAACAAATTATGATTATTAGTCATGGCATAGTTGTAGGAACAGTTAGAGTCAACTAGGTGTTGTAATGCTGGACAACGGATGGACCTTGCTCCGAGAAATCAAAATATCTGTAGCCCTCCATGGAATAATATATCCGACATGTTCCCATTGTGCTTTACAGAATTGTTCTTGGAAGGGCACTAAGCGGGCCATATATTCAACAAACCTCTGAAACAATGCATTTTGTCTTTTCTTGAACACGCACCAGGTATATCTCAAAACCATTTTCTGTAATCGTGGAATCGAGTTTGGAGCAGAAATGTTTCCAGTTTTCGAATTTTGATTATTACATTTTCTTATGAATAGATGATTCTCGATGATACACTAAACTTTTCTTGGTACGGAAAATCCAAAAAAGATAGAATTAAATGTAGCAAAGACAATAAGCTACTAAGAACTCGGCAGAGCCACGCGAAGAAGAATGGAACCAGGAACAAGTTGAGAACCACATATCGGCGTGTGTTATAGTACCGAGGGACGTGGGAGGGGCACGCATAATTTCTCCTAGACTTCAATGTGTGCCTCTCTGCTGTGACCGGACACAATTTGGATGTTTTTTGGCCATCCTGGCGGATATTTGAGTGGATACGTCAATTATCTCTCCCGTTGCAATGAACGGGCATATGTGCTAGTCAAACTAATATGTGTTCACACTTAGCACCGGGCTATAAAAACTACCCACTCGAAAATTACTTCACAGTCCTCATCACCTACAAAACTGGTCTTTCCTATCAAGTTGTTCCGCCATGACCGGTAGGAGGCATTTCGGGTGGGCTTATAACCAGGCAGCAAAGACCAAGGCCGCGGAAGCACTAGAGAGGCCCCACCACGAAGTGGCAGCCGCATCAGAGATGTCCCGGCACACCGCGGAGCCCTCGAATGACACAAGCGCACTCGCCACATCAGCGATCACGACGAGCTGGTGTTGCTGAAGTCCTTGGCCGACGAAGATGACTTTCTCGCTGGCATCATTAAGCAGTAGGAGCTGGTCAACGACTTGATGAAGCTGCTCGAGATCAGCAAAGCCTCGGTTGACAAGGCAACAGGCCTTGTCGAGCAACTCATGGGTGACAATGCGAAGCTCCTCAAGGCGCTCACCGAGAAGGAGGAGGAGGCCGCCGACTGGAAGATGTTGCATGAGAAAAGCAGTGCCTCGGGGATGATGCTGACAACGGTCATCGAGGAACTGATGGGTGAATTGAGGAAGCTCTGGATCGAGCGCGAGCAGGAGGTGGAGAAATCCGTGGCTGCTTTCAAGCTTAGCCGTGAGATATTCAGGAAGGAGCTGGAGGATGTCATCGCCCGGCGATCCATCGACGAGTAGATACAGTAGCGGTCTAGATCATTTTTTACGATTTCCTTCTTCTCTTGCCCTCGTGTCTTCCGGACTTTGCCACATGTGGCATTTAAAATAATCCGGAATATGTAAGACAATTATTATCTGCGCCATTGTAAATTTGTTATCGTACTATCTGTTGCCATTTTATTTGTCGTCGTATTATCCGTTGCCCTATGTGGATATTTCAATTAGGCCAAAATACGAGTTGAAAACACGAACAAAACAAATGCTACCATGGGATCACAACCAAACACCCTCCATCCACCCCTAAAAAAGCCTTCGTCCAGGCGCTTTAATTAACCCATTAGTGGCGAAGTTTTGAGCGAGGCGGGCGGCGGCTGGTGCATGGAGGTCAAAGAGCTTGTTTCCCGGTGAGCATGGGCGGCCTTGCTGCTCGCACGTGCCCCGTTCAGCTTGCGAGGTGGATAGGATGCATGCGTCCCGTCGAGCCTGCACGACGGACTGCTCGCACGCGTACCGTCGAGCCTGCACGGCGGACTTCTCGCGCTTGTCCCGTCTAATCAAACAGCTACACGCACGCCACTGAGTATGGTTAAATATTGACACAGTTCATATAATACAACCGTTTGTGATATTAACATTTCAGCATATTTTTTCAAAAAGGACTTCGTTGGCTACTAATGTGTGCGCCTCTTCTCAAACTGGACGATTTTTTACCAGGACATATATGTGCCATGTCATGAAACCATGCCAAGTTTCATGTTTTTGGGTGAGTTTTTTATTTACTAGGATTTAAAAACCGAGATTCTCAATGTTTTAGGATGACGACAAATTTGTGATTCAATCTCATTCCTTAAATGAGACCTAAACATGCACCCAATGACACATGTACGATTTCCCACCCAATTTGCCTCACTGGAGCATGTGCTTGTAGTTCAAATTTGAATTATGGACTACATTTAATGCGTACAAAACTTAATTACTAATGTATACAATGGCCAAATGAACCCTAAACAGTTTCAAATTTCGGCACGACACTCCTGTTATTCTATGTTGCCTGTAGAAAACAAAGTTCAAGGCTTGAAGAGGCAACGATTATCGTTTCGCCCATCGAAACCACGAGGGTCATCGAAATCATGGTTTGTAAGAGGCTTGTAATATAGCTTCGCCCAAATTGGACAATTATATGTACCATGTAGTGACACCCTGCCAAGTTTCATGATTTCCTGGTGAGTTTTGGATTTATAGAGATTTATAAACCGAGATTCGCAATGTTTGTGGCCAAGGCAGGACGGTGAGACGGTTGAATTCATTCTCATTTCGTTCCATGGGACCTAAACATGCACCCCAAGGACACATGTACACTTTTTCTAGCCATTTTGGTGCATTGGAGCATGTATTTGTAGTTCGGATTTAAATTATGTGCCTAGAAAACTTAATTAATGAATAAAAGGGTCAAACGAACCCTGAATAATTTCAAAGTTCAGCGCGAATCTCCCATTGTTCTGTACGTGTTGCGTGTAGAAAAAAATACAAGGCTAGAAGAGGGAGTGATTATTGTTTGGCCCACAAGGGGACACGTTTCCCTAACCACAAGGGTTCTTGCGACAGGCTCCGGTTTGTAAGAGGTTTGTAATAAAGCTTGGCCCAAGTTGGCAATATTTTTACCACGACATATATGTGCCATGACGTGACACCATGCCACCTTTGATGACTTTCTAGTGAGTTTTGGATTTATGGGGATTTAAAAACCAAGATTCCGAATGTTTGAGGACGAGCCAAGACGCCGGTCAAGTTGTAGTTCGGTCCCATTCCTTGCATGGGACCTAAACATGCACCCAAGGACACATGCATGTCTAATTTTTCTAGCCATTTTGGTGAACTGGAGCATGTATTTGTACTTCAGATTTGAATTATGGACATTAAATGCCTAGGAAACTCAATTAGTGTATAAAAAGGCCAAACGAACCCTGAATAAGTTTACATTTCAGCATGGATATCATGTCGGTCCATGTTGCCCGTAGAAGAAAATACAAGGCGAAAAGAGGGAGCGACTACGTTTCACCACAAGGGGAACACGTTTCCCTATCGGAACTATCAGGCTTCCTTGAGAGAAGCTCCAGTTTGTAAGAGGTTTGTAATAAAGCTTGGCCCAAATTGGCAATGTTTTTACCACGACATATATGTGCCATGACGTGACACCATGCCACCTTTGATGACTTTCTGGTGAGTTTTGGATTTTATGGGGATTGAAAAACCGAGATTCCAAATGTTTGAGGATGAGCCAGGACGCCGGTACGGTTGTAATTCGTTCCCATTCCTGGCATGGAACCTAATTAAACATGCACCCAAGGACACATGCATGTACAATTTTTCTAGCCATTTTGGTGAACTTGAGCATGTATTTGTAGTTTAGATTTGAATTATGGACATTAAATGCCTAGGAAACTTAGTTAGTGTATAAAAGGGCCAAATGAACCTTGGCTAAGTTTAAATTTCAGCATGGATATCATGTCGTCCCATGTTGCCCGTAGAAGAAAATACAAGATGAAAAGAGGTCGTGATTATGTTTCGACAACAAGGGGAACACGTTTCCCTATTGGAACCACAAGGCTTCTTGTTGAGAGAAGCTCCAATTTGTAAGATGATGCCGAGCATCCCTCGCTCATCCCCATGGACGCATCTACATCTCCTTCAACACCACGTGAACCCATGACTCGAGCCCGCGCTAAGGCTATCGAAGATAAGGTGAACTCGCTCCTCTCCGAAATCCCTCTTTCTACTCACGAGACATGGCTACTACCTCAGACGGAAACTCTGTGTATGATCAGGTACAATGCTGAAGAGGAAGCGACAGGCGTCAACTCTCTGCTCAGCCCGAAACCTGCATGGAACCTGGCCCGGAACTTCCGGCCCCCGGAACTTCCGGCCTGCCCGGAACTTCCGGCCTCCTTCGACATCGACCACCCCGGGCATGCCAACTTTCTGCTTAGCCCGGAACCCGCCCGGAACCTGCCCAGAACTTCCGGTCCCAAGAACCTCCGGCCCTGCCCAGAACTTCCGGCCCCCGAAAGCCAGCCCTGCTTCACTTGTGCCAACTTTCGGCTTAGGCCAGACCCTGCCCGGAACCTCCGGCGCCCGGAACTTCTGGCCTGGCCCGGAACTTCCGGCCCTGCCTGCGCGCAGCCACTTGGGCCGAGGCCCATGTACCCTTCCGCCCCGTAGACTATATATAATCCTTCATCCCGTACATTTTAGGGTTAGCATTGGATAGCTCATATTTGTGTGAGATCCTTGCTCATCCACTTGGATACTTCTCCTCGGAGTTCAGGACCTCTTCGGAGAAGATCCCCCAAGCGGATTCAAGACCCCTTTTTAGGGAAGACCATCAAGACCTCCGTACGGAGAAGACCGGTGCCTTTGTATCCTTGCCTTTGTTTATTGTGGATCATATATATCTCTTTGTGTTCGGCGATCTAGCACTCGTGTGATTGATTCTATGTCGGTTTCGTGACTCTCTCTCGTTCTCCCCGTGTTTTCCCCTTTGTGCTTCCGTGTGTTCTTCGTGAATCTCCGTAGGATCCTCTCCAAATGATAGAGGCGGGGGTGTCCCGATCTTTCGATGAGATGATAACTATCGATTTGGTGAAGATGACTTTGACGATCCAACTACAAACGTGCACGACGTTGCGCCTTAGCAATCGCTAAACCAACTCCGAAAGGTTATTGACCACGCTGGAGCACAATCAACCTGACCACGAAGGTCTATTCCTGCAAGCAATCGAAGAACAAGCAAGAATATGATAAAAGCAATCTGAATATTGTGAGTATATATGAAGTATTGATAAAGGTGGGGATCCGTAAGCGGTCTTGGTCTGGTCGTTGGACACAAACGAAGTACACGAAGTTGCAATGGCTAACTTTTAACTAAACAAATCCCAAGGAAAAGCTACTAGATGGATCTACTTATATAGGAGCAAGGGGTGGCGGCCAAGGAGGTGGGAGGATGTCCCAAGGCAGCCTAAAACTAAATCTAGGTCGTACAAGGCCAATGGGCCCAAGTGGAGGTGATGTAACACCTTTGGACTTGTAGTTTGACTCGGATTCTGCTGCAGCATCAGATTGTTTCGTCCACAACTCAACGCTCCGGACGAATTTGAAGGTGATTCCAATTGGGTTGGAAAGTGCACGAAATCTAGTTTCCAACAAAAAAAAATCACCCAATTCGGAGTCCGTATGAAAAACTTGTGTGCGTTTTGAGTCAGGTATGTCTGTGCAGTCCGAATCTGAATTCAAAACGTGAGAGACTTGGACTCTATCTTCTCTTGGGCCAAAAGTGACGTGAGAGAACTTTTTGGACAGCAAATAAACATCTCTTTCTTCCTTATCTTCATATGTGGATTGTACAAATGTCCCATACACCTGCAATTAGACAAAACACAAAAGTGTGTGAAGTATTTTTGTTCTGAATAACATAAATAGATTATTGAATAGTTTGCACTAGAAATCACCTGACAAATATGCATATATGCAATATTTTTGGTCATATCCAAGGTAGTCATGTCCTCATCATCCTCCCCTTCTTGAAAATAAAGCCGTCCTCGGCGTTGCTTAATCTGAAATGTGGCTAACAAAAGAGACAAGGTGTACATGTTGTATATGTATATGTCATCCATTTTTACTTCCCTTGATTTTTGCATATATGACACATGAATAGATGAGTAACTTGCATAGTTCATAAAATCTAAAGCCAAAAAATTAGCACAAGAAGTAGAAGGCATGAAAATATTGCAACTCAGTTTGCACATATAAGTGGAGCTCTTATTCATTTCAAAAGATTGACAATGTTCATCATTAAACCATCCCAACGTTGGTGAATAAACCTTACTTGCATCAAATTTACATGCTACAACATGCTTAAATAAGCAAACATGCAATAAGTCATTCAACACAGAATCATCACCAAGATTAAAGGTCATATCAAAATGATTAAACATTGGTTCTTTTGCATCAATAGTTAATTCAATGGGTGCACTCAAAATTGTTGGTATTTCAGTTGTTTGATCACATGGCAAAGTCAAATTATCAACGTAGTCCTCTAAAATAGGTGGTGTGATCAAAGTAGTGGGTAGCTCATCAGATGGTGCATTCAAATTGACAAGGCATTCATCATGCTCATGTAGAGATGGAAGATCAGTACCTTTGTCATTACCTCTTATGATCAACTCAGATGATGTAGCCACTCTCAGGGGCGATGTGTCACATGGTGGAGGTGATGTAGTCCTGACAACAACGGATGTGGTTGTCATAGTATGCCTAGTAGCTGAAGGAACAATCATATCAACTCTTGGAATGTGCACCGTGCGCTTGTTCTCCTCGTGGCCAACACGTCGTTTTATTTCCTGTTCAGCTTTGCAAGCAAGATGAAACAAATGGTCCATAGGATAACACTCTTCATGAATTAGTATCTCTTGAATATCATGGTTTAATCCTCCCCAAAATCTATCCATAAAATCATCTTCACTTTCTTCTAAAGAGGAATGCAACAAGGTAGTTTGTAAATCATCATAATATTTTGTTACAGTTTCACTACCTTGTTTTAAGTGTTGCAACTTCTTAATCATGTCACGAGTATAATAAGCAGGGACGAAAGTATGTCGCATGGCAAGTTTCAAATCATCCCAAGTAGTAGGTATATAATCAGGGTGTAACCGACAATATTCACTCCACCAAACCAAAGCATAACCAGTGAAAGAACCAACCGCAACCTTAACCTTTTTATGTTCATCAAAATTATGGGAAGCAAATATATTTTTTATGTCGAACTCCCATTCAATATATAAAGCAGGTTTAAAACGGCCATTAAATGGTGGTATAGATACATTAACCCGATCATGTGCATTTGGATGTTTGTGCACCTCTCGTGACGGTTGTGGTATTTGCAAAGGTGGTGGCACGTCTCCCGCGATCGACAAAGCCCATGAATTGACTCTGGATCCTGTCATGATTAGTAGAACAAGAAACAAAACCCAAAAATAATGTTCCTATAACTACTAGGATGTGGTGGTAAAACGCTCACAGTAAAGCAAATATCAATGTCTTACAAGTTCTTACCATGCAGCAGGCGATGATCGGCAACCAGCGGTGTCAAGTAACTCCGAATATTGAGTAAAGCGATTGCCAGGGGAGCGTACGTATACACGGTGTAGAAATATGTGGAGCTGGGTTGGCTATATATGGTAGCAAAAGATTAGCAATAATCAATTCAAAGATGCAATGTTGAATAAACGCTCAACGACGGTACTGTGCTGGTCCTAGGCTAGACCTGATAGAGGCGGGGGTGTCCCGATCTTTCGATGAGATGATAACTATCGATTTGGTGGAGACGACTTTGACGATCCGACTACAAACGTGCACGACGTTGCGCCTTAGCAATCGCTAAACCAATCTCCTGAGGTTACTGATGATGCCGGAAGCACGATCAGCCTGACCACGAAGGTCTATTCCTGCAAGCAATCGAAGAACGAGCAAGAATATGATAAAGCAATCTGAATATTGCAAATATATATGAGGTATTGATAATGGTGGGGATCCGTAAGCGGTCTTGGTCTGGTCGTTGGACACAAACGAAGTACACGAAGTTGCAATGGCTAACTTTTAACTAAACAAATCCCAAGGAAAAGCTACTAGATGGATCTACTTATATAGGAGCAAGGGGTGGCGGCCAAGGAGGTGGGAGGACGTCCCAAGGCAGCCTAAAACTAAATCTAGGTCGTACAAGGCCAATGGGCCCAAGTGGAGGTGATGTAACACCTTTGGACTTGTAGTTTGACTCGGATTCTGCTGCAGCATCAGATTGTTTCGTCCACAACTCAACGCTCCGGACGAATTTGAAGGTGATTCCACTTGGGTTCGAAAGTGCACGAAATCTAGTTTCCAACAAAAAAAGAATCACCCAATTCGGAGTCTGTATGAAAAACTTGTGTGCCTTTTGAGTCAGGTATGTCTGTGCAGTCAGAATCTGAATCCAGAACGTGAGAGACTTGGACTCTATCTTCTCTTGGGCCAAAAGAGACGTGAGAGAACTTTTTGGACAGCAAATAAACATCTCTTTCTTCCTTATCTTCATATGTGGATTGTACAAATGTCCCATACACCTGCAATTAGACAAAACACAAAAGTGTGTGAAGTATTTTTGTTCTGGATAACACAAATAGATTATTGAATAGTTTGCACTAGAAATCACCTGACAAATATGCATATATGCAATATTTTTGGTCATATCCAAGGTAGTCATGTCCTCATCATCCTCCCCTTCTTGAAAATAAAGCCGTCCTCGGCGTTGCTTAATCTGAAATGTGGCTAACAAAAGAGACAAGGTGTACATGTTGTATATGTATATGTCATCCATTTTTACTTCCCTTGATTTTCGCATATATGACACATGAATAGATGAGTAACTTGCATAGTTCATAAAATCTAAAGCCAAAAAATTAGCACAAGAAGTAGAAGGCATGAAAATATTGCAACTCAGTTTGCACATATAAGTGAAGCTCTTATTCATTTCAAAAGATTGACAATGTTCATCATTAAACCATCCCAACATTGGTGAATAAACCTTACTTGCATCAAATTTACATGCTACAACATGCTTAAATAAGCAAACATGCAATAAGTCATTCAACACAGAATCATCACCAAGATTAGAGGTCATATCAAAATGATTAAACATTGGCTCTTTTGCATCAATAGTTAATTCAATGGGTGCACTCAAAATTGTTGGTATTTCAGTTGTTTGATCACATGGCAAAGTCAAATTATCAACGTAGTCCTCTAAAATAGGTGGTGTGATCAAAGTAGTGGGTAGCTCATCAGATGGTGCATTCAAATTGACAAGGCATTCATCATTCTCATGTAGAGATGGAAGATCAGTACCTTTTTCATTACCTCTTATGATCAACTCAGATGATGTAGCCACTCTCGGGGGCGATGTGTCACATGGTGGAGGTGATGTAGTCCTGACAACAATGGATGTGGTTGTCATAGTATGCCTAGTAGTTGAAGGAACAATCATATCAACTCTTGGAATGTGCACCGTGCGCTTGTTCTCCTCGTGGCCAACACGTCGTTTTATTTCCTGTTCAGCTTTGCAAGCAAGATGAAACAAATGGTCCATAGGATAACACTCTTCATGAATTAGTATCTCTTGAATATCACGGTTTAATCCTCCCCAAAATCTATCCATAAAATCATCTTCACTTTCTTCTAAAGAGGAATGCAACAAGGTAGTTTGTAAATCATCATAATATTTTGTTACAGTTTCACTACCTTGTTTTAAGTGTTGCAACTTCTTAATCATGTCACGAGTATAATAAGCAGGGACGAAAGTATGTATATTTGTCAGGGATGATGAGGACATGACTACCTTGGATATGACCAAAAATATTGCATATATGCATATTTGTCAGGTGATTTCTAGTGCAAACTATTCAATAATCTATTTATGTTATCCAGAACAAAAATACTTCACACACTTTTGTGTTTTGTCTAATTGCAGGTGTATGGGACATTTGTACAATCCACATATGAAGATAAGGAAGAAAGAGATGTTTATTTGCTGTCCAAAAAGTTCTCTCACGTCACTTTTGTCCCAAGAGAAGATAGAGTCCAAGTCTCTCACGTTCTGGATTCAGATTCGGACTGCACAGACACACCTGACTCAAAACGCACACAAGTTTTTCATACGGACTCGGAATTGGGTGATTCTTTTTTTGTTGGAAACTAGATTTCGTGCACTTTCCAACCCAATTGGAATCACCTTCAAATTCGTCCGGAGCGTTGAGTTGTGGACGAAACAATCTGATGCTGCAGCAGAATCCGAGTCAAACTACAAGTCCAAAGGTGTTACATCACCTCCACTTGGGCCCATTGGCCTTGTACGACCTAGATTTAGTTTTAGGCTGCCTTGGGACGTCCTCCCACCTCCTTGGCCGCCACCCCTTACTCCTATATAAGTAGATCCATCTAGTAGCTTTTCCTTGGGATTTGTTTAGTTAAAAGTTAGCCAACGCAACTTCGTGTACTTCGTTTGTGTCCAACGACCAGACCAAGACCGCTTACGGATCCCCACCATTATCAATACCTCATATATATTTGCAATATTCAGATTGCTTTATCATATTCTTGCTCGTTCTTCGATTACTTGCAGGAATAGACCTTCGTGGTCAGGCTAACCGTGCTTCCGGCATCGTCAGTAACCTCAGGAGATTGGTTTAGCGATTGCTAAGGCGCAACGTCGTGCACGTTTGTAGTCGGATCATCAAAGTCGTCTCCACCAAATTGATAGTTATCATCTCATCGAAAGATCGGGACACCCTCGCCTCTATCGAGTGGTATCAGTTTTCAGGTTGCTCGGTGAGAATTTCCAGTTTTCCTAGATTAGATTTATTTTCTTACCTATTGTCCAAGAAAAAGCCACAAAAAAGAGTTAGATCTATTCATCCTTGGTCCAAGCCAGTCTGAGCCTTTGCAATTTTCTTTTCATTGCTTGCATAGTTGAATTATCGGTTGCATCGTCGTGTCGAGTTGCTGGTCTTAGCGTCTAGTTCCTTTAGAGTTTCGAGTTCTGTTCACATTAGTCACGCCGCCGCTGCATCATTATCCCTTCCGCTGTCCACCATCCCATCTATTAATTTCCACCACGTGCTACGCACTGTTCATTGTCATAATCATAGTTGAGGTCATTCACATCTTCGCCTGATCCAATCTGCATCTTATCTAGTTTGTCTTGAAAAAAAAAGATAGAGAAAAAAAAGAGAAAAAAGGAAAAAAAAAAGAAAAAGAGAGAGAAGAAAAATAAAAAAAAAGCATGAGAAAAAAAAGAGAGAAGAAAAAAAATTGGATCTATCTAGAATCAATCTCGTACCTGAATTCGGATTGGAATCTGTTTTGCGCACTGTTCAGTAAAACAGGTGTATCTTCCTCATACGAAGTCCGTTTTGGCTCCGTGAATACTCAAATTGAAGCTAGCGACGAGCCGCATCTAAATAGTTGCAGAAGCTAATTCAATATTTGACACCTCAAAATCGGCATCTAAATAGGCCTTTTTGCCCTCCGAAGTTCATGAACACAGCTTGTTCCAATTTTTCAGGCCAGTTTTAGAATTCTTTGACTCCTCATATCAACTCGGAATTGAGTGATTCTTTTTGCATTGGAAAGCTTGAGTTAATAGCATTCTTTGAAAGAATTTTTCAGAAAATTGTCTTAAACTTTTCAAGAGGAAAGTTGGAGAGAGAGTTGTTGTATATCCTGCTTGGCAGTTGTTTTTCATCATTATCTTCACTGCCGTTGTGATATTCACTTATATCTTGCTGTCAAGAGCTACTTAGTATCCTTCATTGATGCTAGTTGTGCTACGCCGTGACCTCATTAGTGTTCTAGGCTCGCGTCTCTAGTACGGTCTAGCCTAGGACCAGCACAGTACCGTCGTTGAGCGTTTATTCAACATTGCATCTTTGAATTGATTATTGCTAATCTTTTGCTACCATATATAGCCAACCCAGCTCCACATATTTCTACACCGTGTATACGTACGCTCCCCTGGCAATCGCTTTACTCAATATTCGGAGTTACTTGACACCGCTGGTTGCCGATCACCGCCTGCTGCATGGTAAGAACTTGTAAGACATTGATATTTGCTTTACTATGAGCGTTTTACCACCACATCCTAGTAGTTATAGGAACATTATTTTTAGGTTTTGTTTCTTGTTCTACTAATCATGACAGGATCCAGAGTCAATTCATGGGCTTTGTCGATCGCGGGAGACGTGCCACCACCTTTGCAAATACCACAACTGTCACGAGAGGTGCACAAACATCCAAATGCACATGATCAGGTTAATGTATCTATACCACCATTTAATGGCCGTTTTAAACCTGCTTTATATATTGAATGGGAGTTCGACATAAAAAATATATTTGCTTCCCATAATTTCAATGAACATAAAAAGGTTAAGGTTGCGGTTGGTTCTTTCACTGGTTATGCTTTGGTTTGGTGGAGTGAATATTGTCGGTTACACCCTGATTATATACCTACTACTTGGGATGATTTGAAACTTGCCATGCGACATACTTTCGTCCCTGCTTATTATACTCGTGACATGATTAAGAAGTTGCAACACTTAAAACAAGGTAGTGAAACTGTAACAAAATATTATGATGATTTACAAACTACCTTGTTGCATTCCTCTTTAGAAGAAAGTGAAGATGATTTTATGGATAGATTTTGGGTAGGATTAAACTGTGATATTCAAGAGATACTAATTCATGAAGAGTGTTATCCTATGGACCATTTGTTTCATCTTGCTTGCAAAGCTGAACAGGAAATAAAACGACGTGTTGGCCACGAGGAGAACAAGCGCATGGTGCACATTCCAAGAGTTGATATGATTGTTCCTTCAACTACTAGGCATACTATGACAACCACATCCGTTGTTGTCAGGACTACATCACCTCCACCATGTGACACATCGCCCCCGAGAGTGGCTACATCATCTGAGTTGATCATAAGAGGTAATGACAAAGGTACTGATCTTCCATCTCTACATGAGAATGATGAATGCCTTGTCAATTTGAATGCACCATCTGATGAGCTACCCACTACTTTGATCACACCACCTATTTTAGAGGACTACGTTGATAATTTGACTTTGCCATGTGATCAAACAACTGAAATACCAACAATTTTGAATGCACCCATTGAATTAACTATTGATGCAAAAGAACCAATGTTTAATCATTTTGATATGACCTCTAATCTTGGTGATGATTCTGTGTTGAATGACTTATTGCATGTTTGCGTATTTAAGCATGTTGTAGCATGTAAATTTGATGCAAGTAAGGTTTATTCACCAATGTTGGGATGGTTTAATGATGAACATTGTCAATCTTTTGAAATGAATAAGAGCTTCACTTATATGTGCAAACTGAGTTGCAATATTTTCATGCCTTCTACTTCTTGTGCTAATTTTTTGGCTTTATATTTTATGAACTATGCAAGTTACTCATCTATTCATGTGTCATATATGCAAAAATCAAGGGAAGTAAAAATGGATGACATATACATATACAACATGTACACCTTGTCTCTTTTGTTAGCCACATTTCAGATTAAGCAACGCCGAGGACGGCTTTATTTTCAAGAAGGGGAGGATGATGAGGACATAACTACCTTGGATATGACCAAAAATATTGCATATATGCATATTTGTCAGGTGATTTCTAGTGCAAACTATTCAATAATCTATTTATGTTACCAAGAACAAAAATACTTCACACACTTTTGTGTTTTGTCTAATTGCAGGTGTATGGGACATTTGTACAATCCACATATGAAGATAAGGAAGAAAGAGATGTTTATTTGCTGTCCAAAAAGTTCTCTCACGTCACTTTTGGCCCAAGAGAAGATAGAGTCCAAGTCTCTCACGTTCTGGATTCAGATTCGGACTGCACAGACACACCTGACTCAAAACGCAGACAAGTTTTTCATACGGACTCGGAATTGGGTGATTCGTTTTTTGTTGGAAACTAGATTTCGTGCACTTTCCAACCCAATTGGAATCACCTTCAAATTCGTCCGGAGCGTTGAGTTGTGGACGAAACAATCTGATGCTGCAGCAGAATCCGAGTCAAACTACAAGTCCAAAGGTGTTACATCACCTCCACTTGGGCCCATTGGCCTTGTACGACCTAGATTTAGTTTTAGGCTGCCTTGGGACGTCCTCCCACCTCCTTGGCCGCCACCCCTTGCTCCTATATAAGTAGATCCATCTAGTAGCTTTTCCTTGGGATTTGTTTAGTTAAAAGTTAGCCAACGCAACTTCGTGTACTTCGTTTGTGTCCAACGACTAGACCAAGACCGCTTACGGATCCCCACCATTATCAATACCTCATATATATTTGCAATATTCAGATTGCTTTATCATATTCTTGCTCGTTCTTCGATTGCTTGCAGGAATAGACCTTCGTGGTCAGGCTGACCGTGCTTCCGGCATCGTCAGTAACCTCAGGAGATTGGTTTAGCGATTGCTAAGGCGCAACGTCGTGCACGTTTGTAGTCGGATCGTCAAAGTCGTCTCCACAAAATTGATAGTTATCATCTCATCGAAAGATCGGGACACCCTCGCCTCTATCACCAAACGTGAAAGATCATCCAACTAGGGTTTTGCCCTACATCATATGGTATCATGAGCCACGTTGATCACGTTTTTGGAGCACCTACCCTTTGTTTTCTAGCTTGGTTTTGTTGTTTTCGTCCTAATTCCGAAAATTCCCCACCAAAAATAGCCCCAAATTTTTTTGCGATTTGTTGGTGAGTTGAGATTTTGTTGGATTTGATCCATGGATTTGCTTTGTTTCGAGTGGATCTAGCTTCCCTGCCCTTCCTTCCTTCTAATTTTTTCTTTTTCCCCTCGGATTTGGGTTTTTCCCAAGTTTTTCCGCCCAAATCCGCGATCTCGAAGTCTCTGTTCTTGGTAGATTCCCGACCCCCGGAACTTCCGGCCTTGCCCGGAACTTCCGGCCCCCGGACCTTCCGGTCATCCCCGGACCTTCCGGACCCCGGAACTTCCATCTTGCCCGGAACTTCCGGCCTAGACAGAACGGTTGCACTTCTTCGACACTTTCGCTACTTCAGAAACTTTGATCACGGTGCAGAGGCATCTTTGCCAACGTACTGAAGACAGTGCACTGCGTCCCCATCTACTTTCGCATCCGTTTCAACCTTCAACCGAAGCAAGGACGGTAACATCGACGACATCTTTGTCATACCTTGCAATTGCATTGATAACCCACATTGCCTCATTTCGCGTAGCTTACCCATCGAGACTAGCCATTGAGTATTGCAGGCAACGTGACTTGTGCACATTAGGGATCATACTCCACAAGCATACATACCATACCATAGTGGTGCATATCTTGGGATCCACTTGTGTGTCACAAAGTTGTCATAGCATACACAATTGCTATCTTGGTTCATAAAGTTTTGCATAAGAAAAGAGCTCAAAGACTGAAAGAGCCACCCAAGCTTTTAAGCAAAAGAGGAAAGATAAGCAAAGAGCTTATGAACAAGAACCATAAAATCATACTACATTAAGATTGTCATATTGGATCATCTTGGATCATTGCACCGAAATACCATACATATAGCATACTTGGGATAGAGATAGTTACAATTTTGCCTAGTAGGTTGTGCACAAGTTTGCGTATCCGCCTATTGTGCAATCGTGCTAGAGTCTCTCTAGTATTGTGCAACAAGAGCATTTTCGTGGTTTCCACATTTTGGCTCACTTTTGGATTTGCACAATCCCACTTATCTATTTGCGTGTGTGTTTCCGTGTACCCATACTTGCTTGGTCTACTTGTTGCATTTGCAATTTTGTGAACCTTTTCCAACATTATTGAAGCTCACTTACTATTGCATCAAATTTTGTGCCACCATCCTAACCAAGCTCCTCCAAAAGCTTTTACGTGTGTAGGTGTGCGAACCGACAAGAATTGGTACCAAAAGTGCTATTTCATTGTCCGCATTGGAGTGAACTCGATTCATTTTCAACTTCGGTCAAGGTACATTTGGTACACGTTCTTTTCCTTCTACCACTCACATTTTGTTTCGAATGATGGATAGGCCAAGTTCTTCTACAAATCCACCTCTCATTGAGAACGGTGACGACATGTCATCATTCGTCACAAAGAGCCACCTCTTTGGTGCTCAAAGGGCGTTACACCAAGAGCAACAAGCTATGAATGACCGCATCGACAACCTCGCCACCGACTTGCGACTCTCTGAGCAACGAACAAGAGACTACTTCGATAACAAGTTTGACTCTCACAAGCAAGAAAATGATGCAAGAATGGACGAGATCCGCGCCTTGATGAGGAACCGGCATCCTTCCACTTCTTCATCCTCAAGACGGAGTCGCTCAAGTCGACACTCCGACGACACCTTCTCCGACACAAGTACACCGTCATCGACCATTCTTCGACGAGCCACGCGTCAAGACCGTCATGCATCTCGGAACCCACTACAAGACAAGCATTCACAAGAGCAAGTCGATGAGCAAGTCCCTCGTCCTCAATCAAACCAAGTGGCTTTTGCTCAAGCTCAAGAACGGCAACGACTACGGCACCAAGAAGAAGAACGAGCGCGTCTACACCAAGAAGAACAAGACGCCGAGGCTCAACGTCTTCAACAACAACAACAACGTGAAGCGCAAGCTCTTGAGGCGCAACGTGCCCTTCGAGATTCGAGCCGAGCCATTGCCAGCCGCAATCATGAGCAGCACAATCAAGAGGAAGCCCTTCGAGAAGAAATCCACGAGAGTAACTACCAAATGCGTGTACAACGTCAAGCTCCTCAAGCCCCTCCACAAGCTCGTCAAGCTCCACTTCAACCTCAAGTTCAACAAGAGCAAGTTGATCATGGACTTCCTCTGTGCCAAGAGCAACATGAGGATGACTATCCTCCACGTCAATGACGTCATCATCACCATCGCCAACAACACAATGAAGAGCAACGCTATGGCAAGCTCAAGTTCACAATGCCCAAGTTCAATGGAAGCAATGATCCGGAAGAGTACCTCTCATGGGCATTGAAGGTCGACAAAATCTTTCGTTTGCACAACTATGAGGAAGAGAAGAAGATCGCAATGGCATCACTTGAGTTCCAAGACTATGTGCTCATATGGTGGGAACAAGTCCTTGAACGCCGTCAAGCAAGAGGTGAACCACCTATCACCACTTGGGCTCAAACGAAGGAAGTCATGCGAGCACGTTTTGTGCCAACCTACTACAATCGCGATCTCTTCAAGAAGCTACAACTCCTCAAGCAAGGAACAAAGAGTGTTGAAGAATACTACAAGGAAATGGAGATTGCCATGATTCGAGCCAATGTCACGGAAGATGATGAGCAAACAATGGCACGTTTCTTGAATGGACTCAATCATCCCATTAAGTAGATTGCCGACTTCCAACCCTATTCCAACCTCACTGAGCTTGTACATCAAGCAACCAAGGAGGAACGATAAGTGCAAGATGACTTCAAGTACGCCAAGTACTCATCCAAGACATACGGTTTCTCCAACATCCAAGCTTCAACAACTCCTCCAACATCTACGTCAACCAAACCTTCTCCAAGCAATGACGACAAGTCAAGTTACAAGAAAACTTCGTCAAGTTCAAGTCGTCTTCCTCCTACTACAAGCAACTTCAAGCCGCGTGCTTCATCATCTACTCCAACCGATGAGACCGTCAAGACAAGCTCCTTCAAGTGTTTCACTTGCGGCGGCCGAGGCCACAAGTCCTACCAATGCACGAACAAGCGCACCATGATCCTCAACAACGATGGCACATATGACTCAATGAGTGAAGAGGAGAAGGAAGCCCTTGAGCAAGTGTCCATGCACCGGCGCGTGAACAAGGATGAAGATGAGCAAGTCTTTTGTGATGAGGACTTGAGCCCCGCTCTCGTTGTCACCAAGGTCTTGACTCTTCAACATCAACAAGAAGAAGACCAACGATGCCACATCTTCCACACTAAGGCCGGCATCAATGGAAGGTCCGTCAAGGTCATCATCGATGGAGGTAGTTGCCACAACTTGGCAAGTGAAGAACTATGCTCCAAACTTCAATTGGTCAAGAGGAAGCACCCACACCCCTACAAGGTTTAATGGCTAAGTGACTCCGGCACTATACGGGTCAAGCATACGGTCCAAGTCTCCTTCAAAATCGGTGCATATGAGGACACTTTGGAGTGTGATGTGGTCCCAATGACCGTTTGCCACCTTCTTCTTGGTCGACCATGGCAATTCGACCGTGGTGTCATCCACAATGGGCGAACCAATCACTATAGCTTCAAGATGAAAGGGAAGGAGTATGTGCTACGACCTATGTCTCCTAGTCAAGTGATAGCCGACAAGCAAACCACCCACCATGGAGAGAAGAGTGAGAAAGTGACCCACCCAAAAGTGAGTGAGAGCCACAAGCCAAATATGAGCGCCTCTTCGCCTAGAGAGAAAAACCTCATCCTATTTGCCACCAAAAGTGAGATAAGAGAAGTGTGCGAGAACCCATTGAGTGTGATGCACTTCATCCTTGTGTGCAAAGATGGAGAGCCAACAACTAACACCTCTCACGAGTTACCTTTAGTGTTTCAGTCTCTTTTGTAGGAATTCAAAGATGTCTTCCCCGACGAGCTACCTCCGGGTCTACCTCCACTACGAGGCATTGAGCATCGAATCGACCTCATCCCCGGAGTGCCACTTCCAAACAAAGCCCCATACCGTGTCAATCCAGAAGAAACAAAGGAGATTCAATGACAAGTGCAACAACTCATCGACAACGGTCATGTACGTGAAAGCTTAAGCCCATGTGTCGTTCCCGTTATACTTGTACCTAAACCCGATGGCAGTTTTCGCTTGTGTTCCGATTGTAGACCCATAAACGCAATCACCATTCGTTATAGGCACCCCATTCCTCGCTTAGATGATATGCTTGATGAACTTAGCGGAGCCAACTTTTTCTCCAAAATTGACCTTAAAAGTGGCTATTATCAAATCCGCATTCAAGAAGGTGATGAATGGAAAACCGCTTTCAAAACCAAATTTGGCTTATATGAGTGGTTAGTGATGCCTATGGGTTTGTCGGAAGCACCCGGAACTTTCGTGCGTCTTATGCATCATGTGCTTAGACCTTACATTGGAGTCTTCGTTGTGGTTTACTTTGATGATATCCTTGTGTTTAGCAAAACCATGAAAGAGCACATTAATCATGTTAAATATGTGTTGCAAACCCTCCAAAAGGAAAGCCTTTATGCGAACTTGAAAAAAAAAATGCACTTTTGGCGTTGACAAAGTGGTTTTCTTGGGTTTTGTTGTCTCTTCCAAGGGTGTCCATGTTGATGAAACAAAAATTGAAGCAATTAAAACTTGGCCCCAACCCACCAATTTGCAACAAGTGAGAAGTTTTCTTGGTCTTGCAGGATTTTACCGCCGCTTTGTGAAAAACTTTAGCACAATTACCGCTCCTTTACATGCTTTGAGTAAGAAGAATGCTCCTTTTGTTTGGGGATCTTTGTAATCCACCGCTTTTGATGAGCTCAAGTCTTTGCTTATACATGCTCCGATTCTTGCTTTACCCAACTTTGACAAAACTTTTGAGGTTCATTGTGATGCAAGTGGTACCGGAATTAGCGGAGTTTTAATGCAAGAAAAACGAGCCATTGCTTATTTTAGTGAAAAACTCTCCGGTGCTCAACTTAACTATCCAATCTATGACAAAGAATTGTATGCTTTAGTGCGTGTCCTACATGTTTGGGAACATTATCTTAGACCTCATGAGTTTGTCATCCATACCAATCATGAAACACTTAAGTACTTAAAAGGTCAAACTAAGTTGAACAAGCATCATGCCAAATGGAGTGAATTTATTGAATCTTTCCCATATGTGATAAAGTACATTAAGGGTAAGGAAAATGTAGTTGCCGATGCACTTTCACGCATATGCACGCTTGTCACTAAACTTGAGTTGAATGTTATTGGCTTTGAGCACATAAAAGACTTGTATGCTAATGATCCATCTTTTGCACCTCATTATGCTAAATGTTTGACACATACATCTTGGGAACAATATTACATCAAGGATGGTTATCTTATGAGAGCTAACAAACTATGCATTCCCGAGTCTTCTCTTCGTTTGCTCCTTTTGCAAGAGGCTCATGGAGGTGGACTCATGGGACACTTTGTACGCGACAAGACTTTCGCCACGCTCTCCAAGAACTACTTTTGGCCCAAGATGTTCCGCGACGTCTCACGCTTCACCACCCGATGCTCTACATGTCGCAAAGCTAAGTCTAAAGCTCAATCTCATGGTCTTTACATGCCTATTCCTATTCCTTATCAACCATGGGAAGACATTAGTATGGATTTTGTACTTGGTTTGCCTAGAACTCAAAATGGAAAGGATTCCGTGTTTGTCGTTGTGGACAGATTTTCTAAAATGGCACATTTCATTCCTTGCAACAAGATAGACGATGCTTCACATATTGCCAATCTATTTTGTAGGGAAATCCTGCGACTTCATGGAGTACCAAAGACAATTGTCTCGGACCGCGACGTCAAGTTCTTGAGTTACTTTTGGAAGACCCTATGCGCCAAGCTCGGCATCAAGCTATTGTTCTCTTCGACATACCACCCTCAAACCGACGGCCAAACGGAGGTGACGAACCATACACTCTCCACTCTACTTCGCGTGTTGATCAAGAGGAACATCAAGGAGTGGGAAGAGTGCCTACCCATCACAGAGTACGCCTACAATTGTGCAAGACATTCGACGAACGGCGAGTCCCCCTTCGAGGTCGTCTACGGCTTCAACCCATTGTCCCCATTGGACATCCTACCTCTTCCTCTACAAGAGCGAACCAACCTCGACGCAAGTGCCCGTGCAAGCTACATCAAGAAGATGCATGAAGATACAAGGCACACCATCGAGCGACAAACACAACGACTAGCGACCAAGCTCAACGTCCACAAGCAACCCATGGTCTTCAACATTGGTGATCTAGTGTGGCTACACCTTCGCAAGGACCACTTCCCCATCGAAAGCAAGTCCAAGCTTCTCCCTCAAGCCGACGGACCTTTCAAGGTGCTAGCATGCTACAATGACAACACCTACAAGATTGACCTACCTCGAGACAAGTACAATGTGAGCGACATCTTCAATGTCAAGGACCTCGCACCTTACCATGGAGATGAAGTTTTTGATCCGAGGTCGGATCTCTCCCAAGGGGGAGGAGATGATGCGGAGCATCCCTCGCTCATCCCCATGGACGCATCTACATCTCCTTCAACACCACGTGGACCCATGACTCGAGCCCGCTCTAAGGCTATCGAAGATAAGGTGAACTCGCTCCTCTTCGAAATCCCTCTTTCTACTCACGAGACATGGCTAGTACCTCAGACGGAAACTCTGTGTGTGATCAGGTACAATGCTGAAGAGGAAGCGACAGACGTCAACTCTCTGCTCAGCCTGGAACCTGGCCCGGAACTTCTGGCCCCCGGAACTTCCGGCCTCCTTCGACATCGACCACCCCGGGCATGCCAACTTTCTGCTTAGCCCGGAACCCGCCCGGAACCTGGCCCGGAACTTCCGGCCCCCGGAACCTCCGGCCCTGCCCGGAACTTCCGGCCCCCCGGAAGCCAGCCCTGCTTCACCTGTGCCAACTTTCAGCTTAGGCCGGACCCTGCCCGGAACCTCCGGCGCCCGGAACTTCCGGCCTGGCCCGGAACTTCCGGCCCTGCCTGCGCGCAGCCACTTGGGCCGAGGCCCGTGTACCCTTCCGCCCCGTAGACTATATATACTCCTTCATCCCATACGTTTTAGGGTTAGCATTGGATAGCTCATATTTGTGTGAGAGCCTTACTTATCCACTTGGATACTTCTCCTCGGAGTTCAAGACCTCTTCGAAGAAGATCCCCCAAGCGGATTCAAGACCCCTTTCTAGGGAAGACCATCAAGACCTCCATACGGAGAAGACCGGTGCCTTTGTATCATTGCCTTTGTTGATTGTGGATCATATGTATCTCTTTGTGTTCGGTGATCTAGCACTCGTGTGATTGATTCTATGTCGGTTTCATGACTCTCTCTCGTTCTCCCCGTGTTTTCCCCTTTGTGCTTCCGTGTGTTCTTCGTGAATCTCCGTAGGATCCTCTCCAAATGTGAAAGATCGTCCAACTAGGGTTTTGCCCTACATCATAAGAGGTTCGTAATAAAGCTTGCCCCAAATTGGACAATGTTTTTACCACGACATATATGTGCCATGATGTGACACCATGCCTACTTTCATGACTTTTTGGTGAGTTTTGGATTTATGGGGATTTAAAAACTGAGATTCCAAATGTTTGAGGACGAGCCAGGACGCTGGTACGGTTGTAATTCGTTCCCATTCCTGGCATGTATGGGACCTAAACATGCACCCAAGGACACATGCATGTATATTTTTTCTAGCCATTTTGGTGAACTGGAGCATGTATTTGAGGTTCAGATTTGAATTATGGACATTAAATACCTATGAAACTCAGTTAGTGTATAAAAAGGCCAAACGAACCCTAAATAAGTTTAAAGCATGGATATCCTGTCGTTCCATGTTGCTCGTAGAAGAAAATAAAAGATGAAAAGAGGCCCTGATTACGTTTCGACAACAAGGGGAACACGTTTACCTATCGGAACCACAAGACTTCTTGTTGAGAGAAGCTCCGATTTGTAAGAGGTTCGTAATAAAGTTTGGCCCAAATTGGACAATGTTTTTACCACGACATATATGCGCCATGACGTGACACCATGCCAACTTTCATGACTTTCTGGTGAGTTTAGGATTTACGGGGATTTAAAAACTGAGATTCTAAATGTTTGAGGACGAGCCAGGACGCCGGTACGGTTGTAATTCGTTCCCATTCCTGGCATGGGACCTAAACATGCACCCATGGACACTTGTACCAATTTTTCTAGCCATTTTGGTGAACTGGAGCATGTATTTGAAGTTCAGATTTGAATTATGGACATTAAATGCCTAGGAAACTCAATTAGTGTATAAAAAGGCCAAACGAAAGCCGTGTGCCTACCAAACCATGGTCGATGCCGCGCGCGATCTTAGTCGTGTGTTCTAATTGGCCAGAACCCAAACCCCACACGGATCGTATGTCTGCACCGTTGGATGCTCCCAGATCGAACGGCAACCCTTAGCCCTTTCGACAGCACATGTAGTACATGGGTAAGCATTGTGCGCATGCGTCGTGCTAACTCACGCTTCCTTCTCTTATACATTTTCTAAACAGGCTACCGTTTCCCGCCACTCCTCTAATATGTTTCCCGCCTCTTCTCCCATCGGTTTTCCGCTACCAGTGTTAGTGCTCATTGAAGGCTAGGTGGCGACACACCAGCCATCGCACATAGTTTCTAAAAGCAAATGTGTGTGATAGGAGGGAGTAGGTCCCATAGGGTGACCAGCGTGAAACGCCTTAAAGGCAAGGAGGCAATTCCTATCAGCAAGGTGTCGCTTCCCATCCACTAGCCTAGTCGAATAGAACGCGGAAGTTAAGCATGCTTGGGCTGGAGTAGTCCAAGGATGGGTTACCCCGTGGGAAGTTGCATATATTATATAAACCTTGGGATCATCCTCGTTTTGCTAATTTGTAGACTATGTTTTATAGGTTATTTTTTTGTTGTAAAATCACCACGACTGCACAAGCGCGAGGAAAATGGTGCATGTACTGGCTTAACCGTGTGTGATGCAAGTGCGTTGTAAAATCACCACGACTGCGCAAGCATGAGCAAATGGTGGAGGTACTGGTTTAACCGTGTGCGATGCAAGTGCGCTGTAAAATCACCATGACTGCGCAAGCGCAAGCAAAATGGTGCAGGTACTGGCTTAACCGTGTGTGATGCAAGTGCGCTGTAAAATCACCATGACTGCGCAAGCGCGAGCAAATGGTGGAGGTACTAGCTTAACCGTGTGCGATGCAAGTGCGCTATAAAATCACCACGACTGCGCAAGCTAAAGGCGGGTGAGTTTATTTAGAAATTAGGACGAACCATGTGCGATAGACCAGCTAGCTAGAAATATAAAAAACAAACTACCCGCCTTGAGCGTTGTAAAAATCGGCGGTTCCGCTACTTTTCCTTATTATCATACACGGATATTCTTATTGGACCGTGCGCAATCTTGGGCACTCCCACCCCGCATTAATTCCTTTACCCAAATTTTAGTAGCCGCTGTACTTCAACCGTCGCCCACACTCCTCCAGCACCGACCTTATAGTAAAATTGCAGTAGCCGAGGCAATTGAACCGTCTCCCTCCCTCGTCCAACACCATCTCCGCCCACCATTACTAAAATTTTCAGTAGACGTAGCGTATCCTCAAACATCACAATCCCCCCCCCCCACCATAGTCCCCCC
>NC_057798.1:366300340-366326652 GCF_018294505.1 Triticum aestivum | reverse complement strand
CCATGCCAGCCTGCCCGTTCCTCCTAGCTTACATAATAAAGTTCAGGTTATCCAGCGATTCCCATACCGTCGCCCCACTCCCCTGAGTTTTTGGATGAGGCATGCGGTGTCCCTCCCCGCCAGATGCACATCCCCTGCTCCAGAATGTCGCAGCCAAAGCTCGACCACGTATCCCAGGGAGCCCGACGAGCGTTCGGCCAAGAAGTGGTTTATCATGGCCACTCCAGCGGACGTTGGCAAGGTGGCCACCGTTTGCTCCGACCTGTCAATCCCGGAGCAACATGTCATCGTGGAAGTCGGAGAAGACGTTGACTATGTTGCCATGTCGAAGGCTTCATGTCAGCAGGCTTGCGTACTACTATATCGCGGGAAAGTTGTCTTCGACATCAAGTTCGTTGATAGCGACGGCTTCACGCGGGCCATGTCACAGGTTACGTGGTCCATCCCCAACCCCTCTGGTTCAACCGCCGTCGATCTCTTCGACGGCCCTACCGCTGATCTCCTCCACCAAGCGGTCAAGGATTTGCGATCCTTATACACCATCGAGCTCATTTTGTCATTTCTGAAGGACACGTTCTACAACGGCGGCTTGGAATCCTCAATTGCCAAGCCAGATCTCATCGACCACGACCATGAGGAGGGCACCCACAAAGGTTCTTCCACCATGGGTATGTGCTCTTCCAACTTGAAGGATCCCGTCCATGAAATGTGAGGCAACATCCTATCAGCAAATCTTACCTTTTCTAGCTTGCCAACCTGTACCCTTGGTTGTAGTAGCATTTGTCGTGCGGTGCTATAACTGTGTCGTGTTTAATTATTTCAGTTATGCAAAAATGTATTGTTCAATAGGGCTATATGATGTTTAAGTATGAATTGTCCACTTCAGTTTCACGAATGGCTATATTTGGTTGTTTATAGTGAGTAGATGCCTTGTTTATCTGTGTTTGGTTGTTAGGTTGGTTGCAGTGAGCATTTTTCCAATTATCGAGTTGATGCCTTGTTTATATGTATTTTGTCTTAGTTTGGTTATAGTGAGCATTTGTCCTCTTATCAAGCAGATGCCTTGTTTATCTGTATTTGGTTGTTACGTTGCTTTTTTTAGCATTTATCCAGTTTTCAAGCAGATGCCTTGTTTATCTGTATTTGCTTGTTAGGTTGGTTGCAGTGAGCATTTGTCCAATTTTCAAGCATATGCCATGTTTATCTTTATTTGCTTGTTAGGGTTGTTCCAGTGAGACTCTGTCCAGTTTTCAATGGCTATATTTGGTTTTTATACTGATCATTTATGCCTTGTTTATTTCAGTCATTCACAATGTGTTGTTCATTATGTGCAAGTCGGAACTGTGCTGCTCGAATGCATCAATACCAGTTTGAACAGCTATATTTGGTTCCAGTTATGCCTGACGTAGTTAACACATGCCATTTATTTCAGTTTTACACATTTATCTAGTGATGTTTAAGCATTACCTACAATACCAGTTTGAATTGCAATATTTGATGGCTGTTAAGCCTGCTGTCGGTAACATTGCCTTCCATTTTATATATGCTTTAACAGCATGCTGAAACCAACACATTCAAGCTATCACTTGGAGATGATATTGTTTACATTTGCTATATTTGTTTGATGTTGAGGTTGTCGTACTTATCATGCCTTTCCACTACTTATGCAGGACAACAACGGGAGTGGCCACCATTTTCTGCTGAGGTTAGCTTCATCCCTCGGCTTGTACTCCCCCGTCGTTCCATAATGTAGTGCATATAGATCCAGGCCTGGACACTTGTTAGCTTCTAATATTGACTTGTTGCTTGTAGGTACATATGACCTTGGCAAGGATCCACGCATCGACCCTTTTTGCGTATGGGGAAATGAGATATTCATGAACAAGCATCAAGTGAGGAAGCTAATAAGGATTATTAACAAAAAGATACGAATGGTGGCAAGCAAATTATTTGTTTATGCTTTATCCAACACAACAATGAGTTGTAGGATGGTAACTACAAACTCTGCAGCCTTCTCTTTTTACTGCCCATAATGAGTTGTTAGACAACAATGTCTGAATCTTTTCATTCGCAGTGGTTCCTAAAGAAGTTCACTCAAGATTACCTCGCAAAGTACATGATTGGTGGACACATAATGAAGGTTAAGGTATTTCATCCAGACTACAATGAGCATTGAGAAGTCGTAATGAAGACAGTGAAGGATGGACGGGCAGCCATCACAAGGGGTTGGCCTAGAGTCGTGCGCACATTATGCATGAAGGAGGGAACAATATGGGCATTCCTCTTCAGCTTCTCCAGCAACCAGAATGTCTTTCGCCTCTCTCTTTACAGTATTTAGTACAACTGTTGTTCATCATTCTTTACTTGGTGCTTCTGTAGTTCTTCAGTATATGTACCTGTGCATCGAATTATGCATTCGTGGTTGAGCCTATATTTGTAATAAACCTGGTTGGATATGAAATAAGTGATTTCCTACTTTCAAATTCAAAAATGTGATTTTTAATTTAGGGATTAATTAAGAATTACACTACACACGGTTTGCAAAAGCGAAACGTCTGCGATAGACGTGGAGATCAGACATGTTTCTAGGATCCGCTACGTGTGCGATCAATCTCCACCGCACACACGATTAGCCAGGAAAAAACGTGTGCGATCAATCTCCACTGCACACACGATCAGCCAAGAAAAAACATGTGCGATTAACAATAGCATCGCACATAGTTCTTATTGAATGTTTGCGATAGTCACCTTACCACACACACTTCGAAATTACTGACTGTTTGTGATGTTGTGCGCATCGCAAACGTTTGGTACTTCTTGGATTAACTATGTGGGATGTACATACTAACGGAAACGTATTCCTTGGATGGACTGTATGGAATGTACATACAAATGGAAACGTTTAGCGGGGGCTGATTGTGTGGGATGTACTTACAATCGGAAATTATTTCGCCTGTATAATTGTATTTTTTAGCACTACTGTATGTATAACCGTATTTGCTCGCTCGCCGGCCGCACACGACCTCATTTTGTCGAGCGCGCGTGCTAGGATGGCATATCTGATGTAGGGTGGAACCCTATAGAGAAGATCTTTCACGAATTGGAGGTGGAATCCCCAAGAACAAGATGAACAAAGGAGGGAAAACAAGAGGAGAACTCAAGAACAAGTCAAATCACACATCCACTAGAAAATCAAACACATAAGATCCACAAGGTACATGAACAACAAAGGGAAATAAGATACATGGTAGAGTTCATCCCAAATCCTATGAAGGAGATGAGGGCTTGATGATCCTATGATTGGGATCCTTCCCCAAGAAGGAGGTCTTGATGTTTGGTCACTCCAAGAGGAGGTCTTGATCTCCTAGTGGAGTGGATCCATGGAGCAAAGCTCACAAATGTGTATCAACTACTTTGCTTCCCCTAACAAATGGTCTAGGTACGGAATATATAGTCTTGGGGTCGAAGTGGGTGAAGAGGGGCTCGGATTGGGGATCACAGCCGCCCATCCTGATGAGCCCGTGCGCACGGGGTAAGTTGGGCCCGTGCGCACGGGGGTCCCGTGGGCACGGTACAGGCCGTGTGCACGGGGTGCTCCAGCGCAGCTCCCTGAGTAGTCCATGCGCACGGGGTCTCGGGGGCCCGTGCGCACGGGGTCGCCTGGGACTTCCTGTCCAGCTCCTGTTGGGTTCCATCTTCTTCCTTGTGGCCTTGGGGTCCTTCTCCTTGGCCTCCGGGAAGCTCCTTAGCTGCTTGGCCGCGGTCGTCCTCGTACCTGAAGATGCACAACGTTTCATGGTTATGTAGCGGCCAAGTCCTATGGATATTCATGTAAATCTTGAAGAGGAGCGGGTTCACCTTAAGTACGGTAGGTCCACTTGGGGCTTGATGTGCTATGAAGGTGTACATGGAGCTGAACGTGGGATGCTCCGTATCATCTCCTCCCCCTTTGGAAAGATCCGACCTCGGATCGTAAACCGTATCGCCATGTACACGGTAGGCATGGTTGTACCATAGGTCGATGTCGTGGCACACCTCAACTTGAAGATCCATAGGGTCCATCTCCAATGCCGGTCCTCCATCCAATAGATGTATCATGTAGACAACAAGAAGGAAACAACAATGAAAGAATGGTCCATCCAATATGCATATTTGAAGTTAGCTCAAAGGGAAGGAGTTCACCTTTAGGAGATTCTCACAAATGTTGGTGGTGCACATCATGTACGCCTTCACATAACCAAAATGTGTTTTGATGGTACCGCCTTGTGAATCCTTCAAAATGAAAGAACATGAGAAACACTTGGAAAAACAAATGAGGTTAGTGCAAAAGCAAGACCTATCATTCGAGGGGCGAGATACCCAACAAGTGTATGCATCATGCTCATCATAAGAAAGGACAAGGGAGCATTTCATAGTATGTAGGCATATGATGCGAGAACAACCAAATACAAAAGGCTCAAGGAAATAAGTATGCATCACAAGTAAGGTATCAAAGTCTCCATGATCAATAAGCATAGTATGGTTGCACTCAATACAAGTGGATATGAAAGAGGTAACTAATGGACACAACAATGAACAAGATCTATCATGTGAGAGGCATGAGCATATATGTCACCAACCCAAGAAAGCAAGTAATGGTGGAACATGGGTGATGCAACATAGCAAGCAATCATAGCAATCAAGTCAAGCAAGCTAGTAGTGCGAAGATGCAACATACTAGGAGGAATCATGGCAAGCATGTCATGTGTGCAAATAGTGGGTATGAATAATGCACATGACATATCACAAGCATAAAGGCAAGATATGTGCAAAATAGTATCAATAGCATGGGGCACATGATAAACATGGCAATAGCAACAAGGATCTCCACCAAGCATGCAAATACACATAGAAGTAGCATAATGATGAAACATGGGTAGATGCAAGCAAGGGTCACAATTGCATGGCAAAGGCATAGAAGCAAGCATAGCATGCAAAGTGAACACGGTAAAATGAGCATAATGTGACAAGTGGTAAATGGCCCATAGCCGTGTGAGAGCCAAGTAGAGGAGTTGCGCGTAGTCCTTGCGCGAAGGGGACGGTGGTGAGGATAGTCCATGGGATCCCAAGTCATCATTGCTCTCAAGAGGTCGTTTCATCAACTCTTGGGATTGAGAGGTTGACGAGTATACATGAGTACCTACACAAAACAAAGACAAAGGAAAAATTGTGTGTGCGTGGTAGATGTACACATCATCCATCATGATGCACACGTGCTTGTGTTGGTTAGCACCAAATATCCAATGCTCAAATAAATGAGATGCGTGATATAGAAACATGTCATCCATCATGAGAGGTTTGTTATTATGTATAGCATAATGGAGACTCAAATTGTGTAATGCCTCATGGGAAATATCTAGAGCATTGTTATTCATGGAATGCATATGGTGCAAGCAATCATGGAAATCATGCAAAGTATGAAATGTATCAAGATCTCCTAATATGTATGAGGAAACTATGGGGGTCTCCTCACGAGCAATAGTGGTAACATCACATGGAGAATATTGAGAACATAAAAAACAATGCATATTTGGAACAATGTGATCATGGCATGACATAGTAGATGAATTGCGCAAATCATGTAAAGGAAGCATGGCAATATCATCGCAAGAGAAGCAAAAGCCAATGACCATCATCTCGTCATCTATGCCATAAGTGCACATGGGATTTATTTTAATGGGGCATGCATAGTTACTATGTTGAGATTGAAATGATGCAATATGAGAGATCTCACTCATAGCATACGACAAGTTCAATGGATTGTCAAACATGATGTGACCAAGAGAATTTTCATATGATATCCTATGAAGCATAGCATCACAACTAGGCAACTCAACATGCTCATCATCATATTCATCGTAAATAGGTAAGTCAAGGCATGAAGAAGTTTCACTAGCATGAAGCATGGTAATAGGTGGGTCAACATCATGCAAGCAATCAATCTCAAGAATGTCCACTAGTGGGATAGAGCATCACCGTCACCTTTGTCATTCCACTCAAGTGGTGTAGGTGAGGTGGGAAAGACCAAATGGTGGTCATCTTCATCTTGATGGAACCATGTGGGGGGTGCATCATGTTCCACCATGGCCATCGTCGTGTCCAAAGGGAGGACGTAGTCATCGCGAATCGACGCGTCATCATATATGGGACCTAGCACCAAAGGAGAAGACACAAGAGAGGTAGAGGTTAAGTTGTTAGAAAGCGAAATGGCCTCATATGCCTCATCAACTATCTCACTCTCTCTATGTGGCGGTGGCTCACTCACTCCCTCAAGGTAGGTGCACTCAATATCGCATATGGTGGAGGCACTCAAATCACTCAAGTGGTGGTGGTGGTGGCTCTCCTCACATGGGAATTGGTGCGGCTCATCATATATGGGGCTAGTGATGAAGTCACTCTCACTCTCAATATGGTGGCAAAAGTCTCCATGCGCGGTCTCGTAGCTTGACTCGGAGGATGAGTCCAATATGGGCACCATCTTCATGTTGTTAAAGAGGTTCGCGCTTGTCGCCGTAGTCGAAGGGGATGGCCCTTGCTCGACCATCTTGTCGCCGTCTTGGTGTTGGAGGTCCATATGATGTGGCACCTCATAGCTCATCTCCATGACCTAAGGGAGTTTCCCATGCTCGGCCATCGTCCTTGAGGGGCTTCCGAAGATGGAAGTGTCGCCCTCGCTCGTAGTTGGTCGCCTTGGACTTGATGAAGTCGTTGTAGGCGTACTCGTGGGAAGTAGGTGAAGATGCTGTACATCCAAAGGCGAAGATGCCTCGATAGCACTTGGCGAATATGCCAAAGTGGTTGGTGTAGCCGTAGCGCCGTCTTGGTGGTGCTCGTCTTGCGGTCTTCTCTTGTGCTTATGAAGCTTCGAGTTGGCGTGAAGTAGGGCTTGTTGGGACTTGTGCACTTGCGTTTGTGGAGCATCTTCATGATGATGATGATGTCGTTGTCGTGCTTGAGCTCGTAGTAGATGTCGTTGGTCGTCGTCGTGCACATGTTGCTTGGAGGTGACTTGCCCTTCATGAGGATGTTGATCACGAACGTGATGGTGGTCGCCATGTAGATGTGGACTTGGACGACTTGCTCTTGCATCTTTTTCGCGCTTCGAAGACTTGTGGCTTGAACATCGTCGTCTTGAGGATGACGAAGTGGAAGAAGACTTGATCAAGGTTCTAATCTCTTCCATCCTCGCATCTTGCTCCTCCTTTTGTGCGGCAAGCTTGTTGTCGATGTAGTCCCTTTTCCTTGCTTCGGAGAGATGAATGTCGATGGAGAGGTTCTCGACGCGCTCTCGCAATCTTGATTGTGCGCCTTGCATTTGTCGCTGTAGATCAAAGATGGACGCTTTTGTGATGTAGTTGTTCACGCCGTCGTTGTTGTCGTAGACCGGAGAGGAAATGCCTTGCCTATCCATCACAAGACTCGAGCAAAGGTGAGTAGGAAATGAGATAAACAATACCAAGTTACCTTTTCCCAAAGTTGAGGATGTATCTTGTATCACTCAATGTGAAATGAAAGAATAGTGGAATTGGTACCGGACTTGTTCACTCACACCTGCAAGTAAAGGCTTATGGTAGAGCTCGGTGAGGATAGTGGCACAAAAATTTGATGCAAAATGTTAGCAAGAGTCAATAATGTTGGAAAAGATTCACAAATTCGCAAGTGAAACAAGTAGACCAATAGAAAATGGTACACGGAAACACACACACGGATAGATAAATGGGGTCGCGCAACCAAGGAATGAGAACAAAATGTGGAGTCCACGGAAAACGCTCATGTTGCACAACTCAAGAGAGACGCTAGCACGATTGCTCAATAGGCGGATACGACACTTGTGCACAACCTATAAGATGCAAAATGGATAAACTTCTATCCCAAGTATGCTATGTATGTATGGTTCCCGGTGTTTCTCTCAAGATGATCCAAGATGATCGGATATGACAATCTTATGTGCAATGGGGTATGATGCTATGGCACTTGCTCACAAGCTTCTTTGCTCTCTTTCTTTTTCTTTGCTTAAAAGCTTTATTTTTTATTTTTTTTCTATTTTTTTTTCTATGGCCACTTTTGCACAATGCACAAACCAAGATAGCAATTGTGTATATGCGGGAACGATATTGTGACACAATGGATGATATGATACCAATATGATATGGTATGTATGTAATGGAATGGTGGATCACTAATGTGCACAAGTAACGTTGCCGGCAATACTCAAATGGCTAGTCTCGATAGGCAAGTAACGCAAAATGGGCTAGGGGTTAACAATGCAATTGCAAGGGGAATATACAATGGTGTCATCGAGGTTACCGTCCTTTGGGATGATGAGTAGCGGTGTTCTTGGTGTAGATACCAAGATGATGTAGACCCGTCCCTAAGTAGCCGAAACACCTTAGGAAACGGTAAAAAACCGCAAACTCAAAATCTCAAATGTCAAATGGTGGAAGTGGTGGTGGTTTGTGAAGAGGCAATTGTCCCTAAGTAGCCGAAACACCTTAGGAGACTCACGTCGCCACTCAAACAACCACAAATGCTAAATGGAGTAAAATGGGTTAGGTTGCGGAAGGCTATGGTGGTTTTGCGGATGATATGGTGGAAGGCCTAGGCAAAGATGCCAAAATGTCAAAATTTTGATGGATTCAAATGGTGTGGGAACCTATCTAGGTGGATGGTGGATGTCAATAGCTACTCAACGAGCTAAAGAACGCGAAAATCGGACTCCGGATGTGGAAGTTACGGCCGAAATGGTGAAGTGCACTGTCAGGACCCCGACTCAATGCCACATCGATCTAGCATGTAACACCTCATATCACTTTGCGGCCTCACGCACGGTATTCCCACGGGTGTCGCCTTACCTTTACCCGGGACCGTTTGCGCCTTTTGGCACACGTATATGACAGTGTCGCTAGCATCTATATGATAAGGAGCCCGGGCTGACATGGCTAGTCGTAAACCCAAAGTGGCACAGACTTACAGGGACAGGCATCCATGACCCAGCATCGAACGTGTCGGTCATCAACGAGTGAATCTAGGCTGTAGCACTGGGCTAGCAGGACTCCGGTGAACCGGGCTGTAGCGGGCTAACAGGACTCCGGTATTCATCGCGTGACATTTCCCCGAAGGGACAGACACAGGAACGAAGAAGGACACATGCCGGCCAGCCTAAGTGTTCCGGAGCAGTAGCAAGCTACCATGGCTCGGTGGAAACACTAGGAGACATTTCCCGGTAAGAGAGGCTACTAAAGATAAACAACTAGATAGTCAGATCCCACACATACCAAGCATTTCAATAACATACACACAATATGCTCGATATGTGCAATACAACATGGCATCACAAAATGACTCTACGACTCAGTAGTTTATTCAATAGGCTCCGAGGAGCGAGACATTACAAACATGGGTCTCATGACCCAACAATCAGAGCATACAAGTCAAAGCACAAGCGGAAGCTATCATGTCTGAGTACAGACATCTATAAATGAAAAAGGCTGAGAAGCCTGACTATCTATCAGATCCTGCCGAGGGCACAAGATCGTAGCTGAGGTATCAAGCTAAACGTCGAAGTCCAAGCGGAACTACTAGTGAGACTGAAGTCTCTCTGCAAAAACATAAAATAGGCAAACGTGAGTACAAATGTACCCAGCAAGACTTACATCAGAACTATCTACATATGCATCATTATCAACAAGGGGTGGAGGGGTTTGACTGCAGCAAGCCAGCTTTGACTCGGTGGCTAACCTGAACTACGACTGCAAGTAACTCTTTTGAGGTGGCGCACACGAGTCCACATATTCACCATATCAATACACCACTATGGAACCGCTCCCGTCTCCCTACGAGAACGCCATCCATAGCACTCACGCTTATCTTGCATATTTTAGAGTATCCACTTTCACTTGTCTATGAACTGATATAAGCAACCCAGAAGTCCTTTTCCGCGGACACGGCTATTCGAATAGATGATGTTAACCCTGCAGGGGTGTACTTCTTCACACACGCTCTCACCACTTACCGCCGTTTACACGACATGTACTCGGCAACCTTCAAACGGAAGCCGAACGTGGGTGTCGGCCACGGCCTACCTAAACACTCAAGTCTCTAGTCCAGGTTTATCGCCTATTCGGGTTCCATCCATGAGGAGATCCGGCCGGAGTTTCGCTCACAGCCCCAAACGA
The DNA here is from genome assembly GCF_018294505.1 of Triticum aestivum. Lineage (NCBI taxonomy): Eukaryota > Viridiplantae > Streptophyta > Magnoliopsida > Poales > Poaceae > Triticum > Triticum aestivum. The sequence goes on along the minus strand of NC_057798.1, from coordinate 366,316,438 downwards.
TGTGAACAGGGTTCCCGAGACACCAAACGGGCGCCCGGTACACCGTGCCACATGCCTACCGCATCACAGCCCACCCCTACGGTCAGCGCTGCGCACGGCCTCCAGCATACTACAAACACCAGAAACTACTTGCAACTCCTGGACAGAGGACAAGGGTGATCAAGAAGCCGAGAGGGTCCATTGGTTTCGGGCCCAATGCGTGGTAGTAGCTGAATCATGGATCACAAACACAGAACTCAGTTCCTGAGGACGGCTGCAATGAGACAACCCACCATGTACTCCTACATGGCCTCTCACCGCTACCTTTACCAAATCGTGTTCACACGCTTAGCTCACACACCGTAGGACATGTTCACACACCTCTGATTCATCCCGGATGAATCAGACCTGACTCGACTCTAAGCAGTAGCAGGCATGACAAACAAGCATGAATGAGTAGGCACAACAGGGCTCAAACAACTCCTACTCATGCTAGTGGGTTTCATCTATTTACTATGGCAATGACAGGTCATGCAAAGGATAAAGGGGTTCAGCTACCGCAGCAGGTAACAGATGAATCGTTGTTGTCCTAATGCAGTAAAAGAGAGCAGGAGCGAGAGAGTGGGATTGTATCGGAATGAACAAGGGGGTTTTGCTTGCCTGGCACTTCTGAAGATAACATTGAGTCTTCATCAGTGTCAACGATCACAACGTCGGAACATCGTCTACCGGGAGGGAACAGATACCGGCAACAAAGAAGAACACAATCAATGCAATGCACAAAATGATGCATGCTATGACATGGCAATATGAATGTGTTTTGAGCTAATGCAACTAGCAACAGATTAAATGAAGTTGGTTTGAATACAAGATTCAAATTCAAACTCCATATGTGATTATTCAAATGCCATTAATTAATTTGTGCTAAACAGCAGTTATAAGTTGTTCTAACATGCATGAAAATGGTACAGATGGATTCCTTGAATTTTTCTGATAATTTTTCATATATAAATTATTTAATTTGGAGTTACGGTTGAATTTCTATGATTTATTGAAGTTTAGGGCATATTCTGAAAATAAATAAATCATTTCTGACTTATTTAAAATCCCAGAAGCATATACTGCGTCAGCATGACGCCGGGGTGACGTCAGCAGGTCAAAGGCGTCGACCAGGTCAAACCTGACCAGTGGGACCCACTGGTCAGTGACCCAGTCAACTAACCAAGTTAGTTAGCCCTAACTAACTGGATTGGGCCCACTGGTCAGTGACTAACCTAAATATGATTAGCCCTAACTAACTTAGTTAGCCGGGCGGGGCCCGCATGTCAGTGGCTCACCTAATTAACTAAGTTAATTAACACTAACTAACCTAACACTAATTAGGCAGGCGCCTGGGCCCACACATCAAGGTCTCGAGATCAACAATTAACATACGGAAGTAATAGGATCTGAAACGAGGCTTAATTCCAACAATTCTATAAGTCTACGGATTAGTAACACGTGATCCTGATGGAAAGAAGAGATAACCTAGTTCTTAATCCCCATAGAAGAGAAGATGATGACTCAGATCAGAAGGCCATGAGGTATAAGGAGTAAAAAGAGCCTTACGTTCCATCCCACAATCAATTCCCTTATATAACCAAAGAATTTCTAGACTCAACTTCGACCAGTTTGGCTTGGTAATCCTACAGGTAGTCAAGCTCTGATACCAACGCTGTCAGGACCCCGACTCAATGCCACATCGATCTAGCATGTAACACCTCATATCACTTTGCGGCCTCACGCACGGTATTCCCACGGGTGTCGCCTTACCTTTGCCCGGGACCGTTTGCGCCTTTTGGCACACGTATATGACAGTGTCGCTAGCATCCATATGATAAGGAGCCCGGGCTGACATGGCTAGTCGTAAACCCAAAGTGGCACAGACTTACAGGGACAGGCATCCATGACCCAGCATCGAACGTGTCGGTCATCAGCGAGTGAATCCAGGCTGTAGCACTGGGCTAGCAGGACTCCGGTGAACCGGGCTGTAGCGGGCTAACAGGACTCCGGTATTCATCGTGTGACATTTCCCCGAAGGGACAGACACAGGAACGAAGAAGGACACATGCCGGCCAGCCTAAGTGTTCCGGAGCAGTAGCAAGCTACCATGGCTCGGTGGAAACACTAGGAGACATTTCCCGGTAAGAGAGGCTACTAAGGATAAACAACTAGGTTGTCAGATCCCACACATACCAAGCATTTCAATAACATACACACAATATGCTCGATATGTGCAAATACAACATGGCATCACAACATGACTCTACAACTCAAGTATTTATTCAATAGGCTCCGAGGAGCGAGATATTACAAACAGGGGTCTCACGACCCAACATTCAGAGCATACAAGTCAAAGCACAAACGGAAGCTATCATGTCTGAGTACAGACATCTATAAATGAAAAGGGCTGAGAAGCCTGACTATTTATCAGATCCTGCCGAGGCACAAGATCGTAGCTGAGGTATCAAGCTAAACGTCGAAGTCCAAGCGGAACTACTAGTGAGACTGAAGTCTCTCTGCAAAAACATAAAATAGGCAAACGTGAGTACAAATGTACCCAGCAAGACTTACATCAGATCTACCTACACATGCATCATTATCAACAAAGGGGATGGTGGAGTTTGACTGCAGCAAGCCAGCTTTGACTCGGTGGCTATCCTGAACTACGACCTGCAGGGGTGTACTTCTTCATACATGTTTCCACCACTTAGCGTCTGCACACGACATGTGCTCGGCAGACTTCAAGCGAAAGCCGACGTGGGTGTAGACCACGACCTACCTAAACACTCAAGTCTCTAGTCCAGGTTTATCGCCTATTCGGGTTCCATCCATGAGGAGATCCGGCCGGAGTTTCGCTCACAGCCCCAAACGATGTGAACAGGGTTCCTGAGATACCAAACGGGCATCCGGTACACCGTGCCACGTACCTACCGCATCACAGCCCACCCCTACGGTCAGCGCTGTCCACGGCCTCCAGTAAGCTACAAACACCAGAAACTACTTGCAACTCCTGGACAGAGGACTAGGGTGAATAAGAAGTCGAGCGGGGTCATATTTCAGGGCCCAATGTATGGTAGTAGCTGAATCATGGATCACAAACATAGAACTCAGTTCCTGAGGACGGCTGCAATGAGACAACCCACCATGTACTCCTACATGGCCTCTCACCGCTACCTTTACCAAATCGTGTTCACACACTTAGCTCACACACAGTAGGACATGTTCACACGCCTCTGATTCATCCCCGATGAATCAGACCTGACTCAACTCTAAGCAGTAGCAGGCATGACAAACAAACATGAATGAGTAGGCACAACAGGGCTCAAACAACTCCTACTCATGCTAGTGGGTTTCATCTATTTACTGTGGCAATGACAGGTCATGCAAAGGATAAAGGGGTTCAGCTACCGCAGCAAGTAACAGATGAATCGTTGTTGTCCTAATGCAGTAAAAGAGAGCAGGAGCGAGAGAGTAGGATTGTATCGGAATGAACAAGGAGGTTTTGCTTGCCTGGCACTTCTGAAGATAACATTGAGTCTTCATCAGTGTCAACGATCACATCATCGGTATCACGTCTATCGAGAGGGGACAAATACCGGCAACACAGAAGGGAACACAATCAATGCAATGCACAATATGATGCATGATCATGACATGGCAAAATGAATGTGTTTTGAGCTAATGCAACTAAAACCAGATTAAATGAAGCTGGTTTGAATCCAAGATTCAAATTCAAACTCCATATGTGATTATTTAAATGCCATTTAATTGATTTGTGCTAAACAGCAGCTATAAGTTGTTCTAACATGCATGAAAATGGTACAGATGGATTCCTTGAATTTTTCTGATAATTTTTCATATATAAATTATTTAATTTGGAGTTACGGTTAATTTTCTATGATTTATTGAAGTTTTAGGCATTTTCTGGAATTTCAGAATTAAATTAAATCCAGAAAACATTACTGCGTCAGCATGACGTTGGCATGACGTCAGCAAGTCAACAGGGGTCGGTCAGGGTCAAACCTGACGTGTGGGGTCCACACGTCAGTGTCACAGGGCTGCTTAGCTCACTGACAGGTGGGACCGGTCAACGGCCACATCAGCTAGGTCAACTCCGACGCGTGGGGCCACTGTGGTTAACTTAAACTAAACAGGGGTTAACCGTGGTTAGTTAAGGGCGTGGGGCCCATATGTCAGTGAGAGATAGGGCTGTTAGCAGGGTCATTAGCGACTAAGTAAGTGCGCCACGTCAGCGTCACCGGAGACCAGCCGGCGGCGACCACAGGACACGGCGGGGGCACGCCGGACTTGCGCTAGAGGCGTCAGCTTGGCGCGCTGAGGGCACCAGGGGATGGCCCTTGCTCTCGCACATCCAGAGGACCAAGTGGGAGGTCGTGGGGTCGCCGGAACTCATGCCGGCGACGAGCTTTGGCGGCGATGGTGTTCGGTGGTGCTCGGGCGCGTCGCTACGGTGCATCAGTGAGCAAATGGAGAGGCTGGGCAGCACCTGCTAGTCATGGGGAGCACTAAGAGCAGCACAATGAGGCCAGGGGAGCACGGAGGCTATGCGTGCAGCAGCAATGGCGGACGGTGGCTTCGGTGCTCGTGGGGAATGGCGCGACGGCACGGAGGGGAGCATGCTGAGTTAGGGGAGAGGGTCAGTGACTCACGGCGATGACGAGGGGACGCTCGGCGAGGTCGGGGATGGTTCGGAGCCGGCGAATTTGACGAAGATGGCCGGCGGGTACGAGGTAGAAGACGACGGCGATGGCGACGAAGCAAAGCCCTCCGGCTCGTTTCCTTTAGCTTGGGGATGTGGTGCTCGATTGCGGAGCTACTGGGCACGGCCACGGGACGAGGGGTGGCCGGTGGTCATGGCTACGGCGAGCGGCGCTCTCAGGTGCATTCGGTGACGAGAGGGAGGGAGAGCAGAGGAGGAGGAGGGGGTCCAGAGAGAGAGGGGCGGTCGAGGGGGAGTGCGTGGCGTCGCGGAGGGAGTCCAGGGCGATGAGGGGGCAGCAGGAGGTGGAAGCAGGAGGTGGTGCTCGGGCGCGGGCGCGTCGACACGCCTCTGCCTACTGGCAGAGGTTGAAGACGGTGGGGAGCTGGGCTGGGCCTCAGCCGCATTGCTGGGCCAGGTGGGGGCGCTAGTTGGGCTGCGGGTAAGTGGCCTAGGTAGTTCCTTCTCTCCCTTTTTTTTAATTTTTCTGTTCTATTTGTTTTATTAATTTATTTTGCCACTGTTTTGAATTTTAAAAATAATTCAAACAATGCCAAAAACTCCTCTGAATATTTTATATTGCTAGATGGACTTTTCCAAAAGCTTATAAAATATTTCAGGGGTATTTAAATTATATTCTAATTATATGAATATAATTCAAATTCAAATAGCTAATGAATTAAATCCAAAGTCCCAAAAATAATTCCTTAAAAATGTTCAATATTTTGGTTGGGACCAGAACCCTTACCAGAAATTATCAAACATTTAAGAAGAGCATTTTGGAGCAATGGATGAGATTTCTAGGGTTTTTGCCCCTCTTTTATTTAAGTTTTTGAGGCTTCCAAAATTCCTCAGTTCAAGTTTCAGAATTTAAACATGATGCACACATGAAGCTAACCTAGAGCATTACCAGAAGCTAGGGATGTGACATGCACGCGGCTGTTTCTGGGACGGCCGTGCGCACGGGCTCTAGGGCCCATGGGCACGGGGTCCCGTGTGCACGGTACACACACCGAGGGCACAGGGTCACCTGGGACTCACGGGTGTGGCTGATTTCTTGGCGATTTGGGCTCCAAATGGATGGATCTTGTCGTGGAATTGTCACGTCAGATGTCCTTAGTGTCAGGACTTAGTCGTGAGGCCAACACATCTATGTGGTAGCTTGAGAGGGGTTGAGCGGAATCGAGAGACGCAACACAAGACAGGGATTTAGACAGCTTCGGGCCCCGGGAAACATCATCTGGTAAAAACCCTACATGCTGTTTGAGGCTAGGTCTCATTATGATCACGAGGGAGTCGCCGTAAACCGGCTCTCCTCTTTGTGTCTAGCCCTAAGATTGTTTCTCTTGCTTGTCGCTTGTCCCTCTTTGGGGGGCCCTGCCCCTCCTTATATATGTTGAAGGGGCGGGTTACATGTGGAGTCCTATTAGGATTAGGACTAGTCTATCTCTAATACAAACCGGATACAAGTCCAGGTCTTAACTCCTTGTAAGACAAATATTCTTTATGTCTTTCCTCTTAAACCGGCCCACCATAGTATGAACCGGCCTTCATGAACCACCAGTTGGGAAGCCGGGTCTTGTCGCTCCTCTGACCCGCCCGCCGGGTCACCAGTGAGTCATAGTGACCAGGTGGGTTGCTTGTAAACCGCCAGGTCAGGGCGGATCGCCAGTGAATCGCCAAGTGCCAGCCGGATCTCAGTAAACCGCCAAGTCCGGCCGGGTTATACTTGCGGCCGGTTTACGCCGCGGGGTATATCCCCGACATTAGCCCCCAGTTTAATTTGGATTTGTCCATGTTAAACTGATCTGCAACATAAACACAAGAACAAGTTTGGCGGGTTGTGCTCCGGGTTAAGAATTCTTGTAGACCGACACCTGATCATCCTTAAATCCTTGTCATTTCCTCCTTCTAGAAAATCTAAGTCAATAGACCAGCTTCATAATCAATTTGCTCGCAGAAAAAATATTGTAAATAAAGAATCCATTTGAATTGGCCTTCAATGCTCTAACTTGACAAAAATATTAGTCTCTGAAATATTCAACTGATATCCAGCCGGCTTGAAGATGTAAAACTTGCCGGTTTATGATTACCACCATTGTCGGGTTATAAAACTGATAATTCCGAGTCATGATTGTTGCAGACACCGGTTCATGATTGTTGCCAACGCTGGTTCATGATTATTAATGACGCCGGGTTGCAGCCACAGGGTCATAATGATTGGTGACGCCGGGTCAACCTAGTTTGCTCAATCAGAGAATTTGAAAATATTTCTTCCATAATAATATAATACCTGTAGCCCCCAAGTCTTGAGTAGAACAAAGTGATGGCTTAAGACTTGTTTCAATATAAATACTGCCACTTAAGAAGAAATCCATGTTGTTCATCCCAGTCACTTAGTAAAAACTGAATACTCCATATTATGTAGCCCCCAAGTGCCGGGTCATTATGCAATAATAAGCAGGGACTTTGTAGGTATAATCATATAGATTTGAGCAATGATGTGTAGCCCCCAAGGGCCGGCTCAGTAAGATAATATTGAGCTGGGACTTGATATATACTTCAATGAAAATAACATCATATGATGTAACCCCCATCATGGGACTTGAATCCACGTCCACAAGGTTAAGAGCCTTGTGCTGTACCAATTGAGCAGTGGACCCTTCAATATAATGAATAAAAAGCTTTGTACCTTGAACTGTTGACAGGAGCAATTGGTAGCCTCCAAGGGCCGACTCATTATAATGTGATGAGTCGGGTCTTCAATAATATGAGCAAAAAAAATTACTTTGCATTAGCCCCCAAGTGTCATGGTGCGTGCTTGCAGTGACATGAGACTTTCATATTTGATGTAATCTCAACTTAAATAATGTAGCCCCCAAGTGCCGGGTCGTAAGCCTGCAGCGACTCGGGACTATTCCTTCAATTGTAGAATAAATCATATCCATTAATAATATAATAACCATTGCGCTAAAAGCGACTTTGAAAACCTCAATTATCATGTTGGTTATTGATAACCATAACAAAAATCCAGCCGTGTTGGCTATTAAAGATAACATAATCTGGTATGAAAAACCTTATTCATTCAATATCATAATGAAAATTCAACCAAGTTTGGCTATTTGAATAATATAACCCCATGATTTATAAGCGCATGATTCCAATGGCGCAATCCAAATATGTACTGGCAACTTATAGTCCAAAGCCAGGCCGGGTTAACAAACACCGGATAATTTCTCATCATATACTGGCGACTTATCGTCTTAAAGCCAGGCCGGTTTAATAAACACCGGATAATTTATCATCATGCCTTATTCAACCCGTCTCTGCATACAACAAGTTTAAAATGTCCTGGCGGTTTACCGCCGGACGGGTCATAATGCCCAACATATAACCCAGGTTTATAACCAAGGCTGCACTTAAGAATAATCAATGAAATATATCATACCTGTGACATTGAATCACATCATTGGTTGACCAACTTTTTGTAGTAAGGGTGATAACCCCAATCTTGAGTAATGATAACTCCTTTCATACTATGTCGGTTTATGATAAAACCGTACCGGGTTGTGATAAACACCGGTTTAACCATATATAATATTGGCGACTCGTAGTCAAACCAGACCGGGCGGATAGTCTCCGGATTATGATTTGATCATGTACTGACAATTTGTAATTGAAAGTCAAGCCGGGTTAATGAACACCGGTTTACTCCATAATAAGATGGTAACATAAAATCAAACCGGGCAGATAGTCTCCGGATTAAGATTTGACTGTGTTCCGCCAATTTGTAATTGACAGTCGAACCGGATTAACAATGTTGGTTTAAAAAACGCAACAAAAATCAAATAACAGTTATGAAAAAATATGGAAGCAAAGGCAATGATAAAACCGTTTGCAAAAAGAGGCTTTACTGAGCCGATCAGATGGTGTTACCATGGTCAGACACGACCAAGCTCCCAATAAGGTGTAGCTATGGTTCCAGTCAGCCAGGTCCCCAACTGAAACCGTGGCATTATGCCGATCAAGTGGCGTGGCAATGGTTCGGGTTCGACCAAGTCCCCAAGTGACTCTATGGCCTTAGGCCAATCAAGAGGCGTGACTGGTTCAGACTTGACCATGTCCCCAAGTGATCTGGTGGCTTTCGCCTATCAAAAGGTGTTGCATTGGTTCGGACACGACCAAGCCCCCAAGTGATATTGTGGCACTAGGCCGATCAAGAGGCGTGGCTATGGTTCGGATACGACCAAGCCCCCAAGTGACCAATAATATGATAAGCCAATAAGGCATGATACCCATGTTTGAACCGCGCATCATGGCAGCAGGTCCTTTTTTGGCACCCTTTAACTTTTGCAAGAGATAAATCCTTCTTGAACCGGGATTTTGAACCGGATATCTAGAGCTTCAAAGCTTTGTGGGAGACATCTTTCCCTTGAACTGGATTTTAAACTGGAATCTTCATTTTCAGCCAGAAATTTTCTGACGGCCTTTAAATTTTCATCAATATAACAGGAGCCTCCGGGACCGGGTTATCTTTCCCTCCATCGTCCTAGGGTTCTTAATTTTGCTGAAACTGGCAAGATTTGTCGAGTCATGTCATCGTAGCCCCCGAGTCTCAAAGGTGACTCGAGGAGTTGGCTTGAGACTCTCCATATGTGACCGCGATATAAACCGGCATAACTTGTATATCATTGTTGTTGATAACACGATGTGAATCTACAGAAGGTTGTGATGACTGCGGTGGGTTATAAATGATCCCGTATGAGCCGTGTCAGCAACTCGGCCAATGGTTCCTTCCAACTAGCGATTTGAAGTTAACCAAAATTGTAGTGGCGGCGACTTGTGCGCCTGCTCATTGAGCCATCCAGTGCAGACGGCGGTTGATGATCATTTGCCTCCAATTTGAAAGAAAACCGGGCTACCCAAGCTGTGACTTGCTCATATCCAATAAACAGCTCATGCAGACAGGTGCGGCCCGGTATGTCGATGTAAACCAGGCCGTAAGAGACGGACGACAAAGACGACCGCAGCATCAGAGGCGGTTCGGACAAATGAGTCGGCCGCGGCATTGTAAACCGGTGCGGACGGGGAAAATCGGCACCGGTGCCGTAAACCGGCACAGTCGGGCGAGTTAATCACGGGTGCGGTCCCGGCAAGCTGATGTAAACCGGGCCACAGGGACGGCGATTTGCTCACGTTCATTCAATGGGTGGTATGTCACGGACGAAACGCCAGTGCAGAACGTTGCTAGCGCGTGCTCCGTGCCCGTAATATAACGCCTCATTTGTAATGAACAGTTGTCCTGCGTCAAAAAATATCACATGCCAAAGTAATTGTTCACACAAAAATTAATATGTGTTATGAAAACAAACCGGACGAACATCACCTCATGTTTTTTTGTTCGAACTGATGATCCGTTCATTGCGACAAAGGCGATTTAGACTGGTCGGCAACTCAATATGGTCCCGGCGGTTCTAGCAGAAAACCTCCGGGTTATTTTCCAGGTCTTTAAGCACCCAACACGGGCGGTGCAGATGTATACGTCACCTCCGACGCCGGCGCACGACGACCAGATCATACCTTGGCCATGAGTCAATTGACCTGTGTATAGCATAGCATACCGTGAAAAAAGCTTTGGATGATACTTAATTATACTAGTAAAAGTTTAGAAAAATAGCACCTGATTTGTCCGTATGGAAAATGATCCATATGTAATATCCGTCAATAAACTGACAATAGTATAGCCCATCAGGTGTATATATAATACTCTAATGATCAGTGGTTTGCAGATGTTGCCGTAGCTCCTTTTCTTTAACACCAGTTCCTAGCTTTAGGAGCGGTTTAACGCTAATGGGAGCGAAGCGCGGTAGAAGAGGCAGGCAAGCCGGCAGGCGTAGCGGTGAACCGCCGTGGTGAGGTCAGCAGGTGTAGTCGGCGGTGGGTCGCGTCTGCGACATCTCGGGCACAGCCGCAACTTGAGAGCCGGTGAGGACGCGCAAAGGCGCAGAGCGACAGCGGAAACGCGGCCAGCCCGTGACTTCGGTGACTTGGAGCAGAGGACGGCTTCAGGCCTAGCGCTGGTCGTGTTAGCGCGGGCGGGTCTCACGTAAGGTATGGTAGCAGCGGTAGCACATCAGTTGATCTTGCCTCTTAAAGCATCAACCAATTTTGATCAGTAATGGCATCAATTACTTTTAACTATGAGATAGGGTTTTGACTCCTTTCGGCAATGACATTCTTCTGGATTTCAATTACAGTATTGCCTTGAATGTTTTTGACTTAAACAACGCCATGTTACCTTCAGCTCTTACAGCGTGATCAATATATGGTTGATCTGAAATACAGACTAGTGTAACCTGATGAAACTGAATTCTCACAAGTGAAATCACGCCTATCTTGTTCTCTGTCCAAGCCCTATACGGGTTATATGCGCCAATGGACCGAAATGTAGAGGCGACGCGAGGTCGGGCTCGCAGGCGACTTGGCGCGCCAGGCATCCGGAACGAAAACGAGCAGAGGCGTCTCGGAAGCGCTAGCGACAGAGGCGAAGGACAAAACAGTGACTCAGACCCGGCAGAAGCATTGGCTCGAGGGCAGGTGCGTGCAGCGGCTCACGGTGAAGGTGAACCCGGCCCGGCATGGGCGGTTTGTGGTGGCGGCTGCTGCAGCAGAGTAGGTCGGAGGCACGGCCGTCGCTTTAGAGGTAGTAGTGGGTGTCGACTCAAAACAGGCCATGGCCGTAGTAGCAGTGGAGGCGCGAAGGCAAAGGGCGGGGGAGACGCCAGCGTGGGAGGCCGGCAAGGCGGGGCACCGGCCAGTCCGCGGCCAGAGGCGGCAGAGGCGCTCGCGAGCCATGGCCGAGTCCTCCTCTAAATTGTGGAGGTTTGACCAATCCTGTTCCGGTCCTTCTTGAGGTCGTAGCTACTCCTCCCCCTTTTTTTAACATGTCGCTTCCTGTTTCTTGATGCGTGGAGCAACCACGGCTTTCCCTCATGTGTACACGTTGCCGTCCGTATGAATCGGCAGGTTTTGATGGATCGGTACTACTGCTTCCGATTAGACCACAAGTCGTAGTCGTATGTACGGATATGATCTCCAGTGAAAAAACTCCTTCGCCTCAGGAACGTGCTCCAAAAACTGATCCATCCAAAAACTGATCTGGCTTCGGATCGTCGGATCGCAAGCACATGCCGTGCCGCGCCATGTAATCCTAACTTCTGATGTCGATTTTTTCAAACCGGCTCTTCTTCACCAGAAAAATTGCGAGCTTCTCGATCCCTGAAAGAAATCCCTTCAAGAACTCATCACCACCGTGCGCCAGCCCCACGGTGGGCGCCAACTGTCGTGGAATTGTCACGTCAGATGTCCTTAGTGTCAGGACTTAGTCGCGAGGCCAACGCATCTATGTGGTAGCTTGTGAGGGGTTGAGCGGAATCGAGAGACGCAACACAAGACAGGGATTTAGACAGCTTCGGGCCCCGGGAAACATCATCCAGTAAAAACCCTACATGCTGTTTGAGGCTAGGTCTCATTATGATCACGAGGGAGTCGCCGTAAACCGGCTCTCCTCTTTGTGTCTAGCCCTAAGATTGTTTCTCTTGCTTGTCGCTTGTCCCTCTTTGGGGAGCCCTGCCCCTCCTTATATATGTTGAAGGGGCGGGTTACATGTGGAGTCCTATTAGGATTAGGACTAGTCTATCTCTAATACAAACCGGATACAAGTCCAGGTCTTAACTCCTTGTAAGACAAATATTATTTATGTCTTTCCTCTTAAACCGGCCCACCATAGTATGAACCGGCCTTCATGAACTTTTCCATGGGAAATCGGGTCTTGTCGCTCCTCTGACCCGCCCGCCGGGATACCAATGAGTCATAATGACCAGGTGGGTTGCTTGTAAACCGCCAGGTCAGGGCGGGTTGCCAGTGAATCGCCAAGTGCCAGCCGAATCTCAGTAAACCACCAAGTCCGGCCGGGTTATACTTCCGGCCGGTTTACGCTGCGGGGTATATCCCCGACAGATCTCGTGGATGGGGTGTAGCTGGGGGTAGGGGGTGGTGTGGGGTGGTGGGGCAGTGGCCGAAGCACACTGGAAGGGCCATGCGCACGGGGTCTGGCTTGCACGGGGTCCCGTGTGCATGGGGTCCCGATGGCCCGTGTGCACGGGGTCCTCGAGGAGCGGATGAACAGCTCCGGATCCGTGGGGAAACTCGATTTTGAGGTCAAATTCGAAGGGTGGAAGGTAGGGGAAGATGGTAGAGGGGTGGATCTACTTGCTAAACACCAAATTCATGGATCAAATCCAACAAAATCACACTAAACCAACAAATCACAAAAATTTTGGGGCTATTTTTGGTGGGGATTTTTGGACTTAGGACAAGAACAACAAAATCAAGCTAGAAAACAAAGAGGGGGGCTCCAATTTCGTGAGAAACCAAGGCTCATGATACCATATGATGTAGGGTGGAACCCTATAGAGAAGATCTTTCATGAATTGGAGGTGGAATCCCCAAGAACAAGATGAACAAAGGAGGGAAAACAAGAGGAGCACTCAAGAACAAGTCAAATCACACATCCACTAGACAATCAAACACATAAGATCCACAAGGTACATGAACAACAAAGGGAAATAAGATACATGGTAGAGTTCATCCCAAATCCAATGAAGGAGATGAGGGCTTGATGATCCTATGATTGGGATCCTTCCCCAAGAAGGAGGTCTTGATGTTTGGTCACTCCAAGAGGAGGTCTTGATCTCCTAGTGGAGTGGATCCATGGAGCAAAGCTCACAAATGTGTATCAACTACTTTGCTTCCCCTAACAAATGGTCTAGGTACGGAATATATAGTCTTGGGGTCTAAGTGGGTGAAGAGGGGCTCGGATTGGGGATCACAGCCACCCATCCTGATGAGCCCGTGCGCACGGGGTAAGTTGGGCCCGTGCGCACGGGGGTCCCATGGGCACAGTACAGGCCCGTGCGCACGGGGTGCTCCAGCGCAGCTCCCTGAGTAGTCCGTGCACACAGGGTCTCGGGGGCCCGTGCGCACGGGGTCGCCTGGGACTTCCTGTCTAGCTCCTGTTGGGTTCCATCTTCTTCCTTGTGGCCTTGGGGTCCTTCTCCTTGGCCTCCGGGAAGCTCCTTAGATGCTTGGCCATGGTCGTCCTCGTACCTGAAGATGCACAACGTTCCGTGGTTATGTAGCGGCCAAGTCCTATGGATATTCATGTAAATCTTGAAGAGGAGCGGGTTCACCTTAAGTCCGGTAGGTCCACTTGGGGCTTGATGTGCTATGAAGGTGTACATGGAGCTGAACGTGGGATGCTCCGTATCAATATCCCCGACGGTCTCTGGGTCATGTGGGAAGGACCCCCCTATCGCCCACACTCACTTGGCGACAGTTTCAAATGCCGTCGCGGAAAGGGGTTAAAAACCGTTTGTATAGCATCGACGCGTACCAGTGTTGCCCCCTCTCTGGATTTTGCCACATGTACAATCTAGCAGACTCCATGGTTGAACTTAAGCATAATGCACAAACCTCAAAACACAAGTGCTTCTCCTTTGTTCTAGAATCTTCCGCATCATAACTGCCCAAACTTTTTTTCTAGTTGAATTGCCATTATTCGTTTTTAATTTATGATTTACAACGCACAATTCCATGAATCATAAAACAGATTAAGGGCTTCTTTGATTCAAAGGATTCTCAAAGGAATTTTGGAGGATTCTAATCCTTAGGAATTTTTCCTATCTTGGTTGTTTGATTCATAGGATTGTAAACCATAGGAATTTTTCCATAGGATTCATTTGCACTAGATTTCATAGGAAACTTTCCATCCACTCAAACCACTTTGAAAGAATCCTATGTTTTTTCTATGCACAATCAAACACTCGTACAATCCTGTAGGATTCAAGATGACATTCCACTCTAATCCCATGTTTTTCCGATTCCCGCGTTTTGGAAATCCTATGAATCAAAGAGGCCCTAACTTTTTTATAAAAACTAATTGATTTTGAATGAGATGAACTATAAGAGCTAAACAAACGTTTACATCATGCATATATGACTCAAAGCTTACATGCTATAGTGTGGTATTTATTCATAATTTGGTTGCCAAATCTGATTGTGCAATGCACGTGTACCTTACTAGTACTTCCAGCAATGGCACGCCACAAAGTGTCTCTGTTTCAGTTCATGAAGCCACGTGGCACATGTGGAGGCGTTGTTGCGACCTCCTTGTGTGGATTGATCACAGTGATGTGCTACTGGTTCTAGAAGAATGTACTCGTCCTCTCTCAGGCACACTGGTAGTACATGCACGAAGCAAAGATGTGCACGCACGCACACGCGGGTACACGGTGGGATGCATTTTTGCACGAAGATCCGCCCCATGTGATAATTTGACGCGTGTAAAGTCCTTCACTTCACTGATGGTCAATTAATACAGCACATGCACATTGAGTGGACGTGAGGGAGGAAGTAGTTGAGAAAGACATTACTACTCCACTGTGTGCATGCGAGTAGTTAAATCATGGGTTGCTACTTCCATTGGTCTCCTTCGTATTTTGTGCCAATTTTTGACCATATTTTTAAGTAACATAATATTTATGCATGTCATAAAAAGTGGCACAAAAAAGGGGGCCAATAAACCAGGACACAGGCAGCATGATCAATTTTTGCCAGGGCTACTGTTGGTGGCCTTTGTATCTAAATATGGTTGTCTAGGTGAGTAAGTCATCTTAGGTTGTGCACCGTGACCAAGGAGGAGGGGAAAACGAGAGATCTTAATGTTTATTTGCTAATTAATAGCATTGCATGCAATGAACTAACCACTGCATGTCGTGTTTGGTAGTCTCAAATCATTAAAAGCATGCACACCCACTACAAAAAAAGACACATCCATGACATTTTGGGCCGAACAAAAAAAATCCTATCATACTTATGACACTTCTATGACGATAATTGCGACAAAACCCGGTATCATCATAGATGTGGTGGGCTCCTACTTCTGTGACAAAAAATCATGACAGAAAATGGGCTTTTCATCCTGGTCGGGCCGAAGACGCAGCTGCATGACATTCTTTGGGCCGTCCATGATGGAAAAAACCGTGGTAGAAGCGAGGGCGAGGAAAATATCGGGGAGTTCCTGGTTACGGTGGGTGGTCGGGGGTCGAGCGATGCGCGTTTCTCTCGTACTGTACACGCATGGGTGCGAGGCGGTGGGCTCTAACTGAACCCGAGCAAGTCATCGCATAACTGAACCCGAGCGGTTGCACTGCAGGCTACGCATTACTGAACACGAGCGATCGAGGGATTCCTTCGCTATTGCTGCTAACTGAAGCCGATGCTGCCTCTGGATGAAC
>NC_057798.1:365555492-365598837 GCF_018294505.1 Triticum aestivum | reverse complement strand
GTTTTGTCTAATTGCAGGTGTATGGGACATTTGTACAATCCACATATGAAGATAAGGAAGAAAGAGATGTTTATTTGCTGTCCAAAAAGTTCTCTCACGTCACTTTTGGCCCAAGAGAAGATAGAGTCCAAGTCTCTCACGTTCTGGATTCAGATTCGGACTGCACAGACACACCTGACTCAAAACGGACACAAGTTTTTCATACGGACTCCGAATTGGGTGATTCTTTTTTTGTTGGAAACTAGATTTCGTGCACTTTCCAACCCAATTGGAATCACCTTCAAATTCGTCCGGAGCGTTGAGTTGTGGACGAAACAATCTGATGCTGCAGCAGAATCCGAGTCAAACTACAAGTCCAAAGGTGTTACATCACCTCCACTTGGGCCCATTGGCCTTGTACGACCTAGATTTAGTTTTAGGCTGCCTTGGGACGTCCTCCCACCTCCTTGGCCGCCACCCCTTGCTCCTATATAAGTATATCCATCTAGTAGCTTTTCCTTGGGTTTTGTTTAGATTAAAAGTTCGCCATAGCTGCAACTTCGCGTACTTCGTTTGTGTTCAACGACCAGACAAAGGCGTCACAGAACCCCACCTTGATCAATAAAGCTTTCATCTTATATTCGCAATATCCAGATTGCAATCTCAGTTTCTTGCTTGTTCTTCGTTTGCTCGCAGGAAACAGAGCCTCGTGGTCAGGTTGATCGTGCTCCGGCGTGGTCAATAACCTCTCGGAGTTGGTTTAGCGATTGCTAAGGCGCGACGTCCTCGCACGTTCGTAGTCGGATCGTCAAAGTCGACTTCCACCAAAGCGATATCCATCATCTCATTGAAAGACGGGACACCTTGGCCTCTATCATCAGGCCACTTTGTGAACTTGTCGATTGCAACGTACAAGTACTCAAAGTCCCCGATTGCGCTGGGAAAGGGTCCCAGTGTGTCGAGCCCCCAGACCGAAAAAGGCTAAGAGAGAGGGATCGTCTGCAAGGCTTGAGATGGTTGATGGAGTTTCTTCGAATGGAACTGGCACGCTTCACACTTGGTTACTAGTGCCGTCGCATCCTGGAGGGCAGTTGTAACGCCCCGAGACCGACGCTCCAGACGGCTTCCATGTTTTTCGTCGTTGTCATGTGTTTTGTTTGTTTGTTGCATTCATGATCGCATCATCCGCATTGCATCGGCACTTCATTGCCGTCATTTTTCAAAACTTGCATCCCCTCGTAGTTGTTGTGTCCCCCCTTGCTTTCGTTGACCATTTCGAAATCAACCTTGTTCTTCATTTTCCCTCTTGCCTAAACCGGAGTCTCTTTGCACAATGCATCGACCCCTCGCCCGTGTCCGAAAACTCACCCGAACCCGACCTGCTCAGTCATCACCGTTGGATTCGGATCATCCCCCAAACATCCCTAAAATACATTCGGCTCTTTGTTTGGACCTTCCTAACCCATTTATTTCGAACCACCAGATCCCGATCGGATGATCCAAATTCTTCCTCGTTTTACCTATCTGCTATATAAACAGATGAACCCTAGATCCTAGGGAGCTTGTCCCATCAGTCCCGTCCAGCCACCAGCCATCGACCTACTCGCCAGATCCACCTCGTTTTCCGCATTCACCCGAATGCCTCCACCTTGCTTTCAGCACCGCCCAACCAGATCGCAGCCTCCTTCTCCTCTTGCCGAGCCACCACACCCGCAGCCTTGCTGCCGCGAGCCTCCTGTCCCGACCGCGTAGGCCTCCTCGTTCCTCTCCTGAGCAGGAGCTCGCCGAGGCTCCCGCAGCCACCTCCATCCCGTGCAGGAGTTTGCTCTCGAGCTCTGTTGCGTTCACGCATGTCCTCCCGACCAGCAGGTCGCCAGCGCGCCCGAGTCCTCCCGCCTCGCTCGATCTGGACCAGGAGGGTCCCGAGCATCTCCACCGTCGTCGTCTCAGTTGAGTGCCGCCCTGGTTCCCTTTCTCTCTTTCCTCCGCTCCCCTCATCTCATCTCCCTCTCTCTGATTTGTGTTGCACCGCCGCCATTTTGCAGAGAAACTGCCGCCATGGAGCTCCAACTCCAGCCACCTCGTCTCCGCGGATCCGTCGGGTTGCGACCATCCCCTTCGTTGCCGGACTCCTCAGCTAGCCGCGGCCCCGTTTCCGCAGTCCGATGCCCGTTCCTCGCCAAGTTCCCTCCGACGAGCCCCCGCTCCTTTCCTCTCCTCTCTGTTTCCTTCTATTGTATCTCTCTCTTTTAAATGCTTGCCTCTCTCTGTTCTTCCCCGCAGGGAACAAGCAGAGCACCCCAGGGATCGCCGCCACCGGGAATCGCCAGGTCCGGCGACCCTTCGGTCAGATCCGGTCGCCCTCACCTTCGCCGCTGCCTTGCTCCTGCATCGAGCCGCTCCAAGCCACCGCTGCATCCCCTGTTTCGAGCGACCGAGCACAACGGGTCATGTCCGCGTTGACCAGTCGCCTCGCTCATCCAGCGCCTCGTCCCGCTCCTCGCTCGTCGACCGCGACCACGCCTGGGCCGCATCTCGCGCAAGGCCCAACCGCGCCCCTTCAGCCATCCAGCCCAGCAGATCCGGGCCTAAAGCCCATGGGTGAGCAACCCGAGCCCCCCTGTGCATTGTTGGGCTACCCGGATTCGGCCCAGTGTAGTTTTTTTCCCCGTCTGCGATTTTGCCTAATTATTCCAAAGACTGCAGTTTTACAGAAAAGCCCTTCATGTTCATGCATTTAATAACTAAATAACCGTAGCTCAGATTTAAATAAATTATATATGTAAATGGGGTAGAAAAAAGCATAGATTAACATGGTAGCATTACTTTGCATGTTTAACAACTCTAAGATATGTTTTAGGACAGAACAGTACCAAATCAAAAATATGCATATGGGGATTTTCCGGAATTGTTGTTTGTTGTTCCGGCCTCATTTAAATTTGCCTAGATAGGTAGTTTTTATTATGCTTCACCCCTTGCCATGCTTAATAACATTTAATAATGTTGGGTACATAAACGAGAGCGAACTAAATAACCTGAATGTGGTGTTTCGTCAATATGCAAGCTCCACTTAACTTGTAGTATTGTTTGTTGCACTTTGCCATGCCATGCCTCATTAAACTGGACATGCATCATATTTGGTTGTGCATCATGCCATGATTATGCCTGTGTGTTTACCATGTTGCTTGCTTCTTTCCGGTTTGCTTCTCTCGTTAGCTTCAGTTTCATTCCGGAGTTGCGAGGATTCGCTCGACTACGTCTGTTTGTCTTCTTCATGAACTCGTTCTTCTTCCTTGCGGGATTTCAGGCAAGATGACCATTACCCTTGATATCACTTCTATCTTTGCTTGCTAGTTGCTTCGTTCTATCGCTATGCTGTGCTATCTATCACTTGTTTTGATAGAGGCGGAGGTGTCCCATCTTTCGATGAGATGGTGGATTTCGCTTTGGTGGAAGTCGACTTTGACGATCCGACTACGAACGTGCGAGGACGTCGCGCCTTAGCAATCGCTAAACCAACTCCGAGAGGTTATTGACCACGCCGGAGCACGATCAACCTGACCACGAGGGTCTGTTTCCTGCGAGCAAACGAAGAACAAGCAAGAAACTAAGATTGCAATCTGGATATTGCGAATATAAGATGAAAGCTTTATTGATCAAGGTGGGGTTCTGTGACGCCTTTGTCTGGTCGTTGAACACAAACGAAGTACGCGAAGTTGCAGCTATGGCGAACTTTTAATCTAAACAAAACCCAAAGTCTAAACGATGCCCTAAGGGCTGTATATATGGAGGAAGAGGGGGGAATTTCGTGGCCCTTGGTGGAGGGATCCGAAATCAACCCTATCTCTTGTTTCCCCACACATACGGACTCTAAAAATAGCCTATACTTATGTATTTCGAAATTACATGGGCCTGGCCCAATAATAAGGTGACGCAGCACCTAAAATAGCCTCTGGACGAAATTTATGAAGTGGCATCTTGTATATTTCGTCCAAGGCTTCATGCACCCATTATGGTGGCTTCAAAGTCCTGAAATCATCACTTGTAACTCCGTTCTTGTTTCCCTTGCGCATGCCATCATCTCCAAGCTTGTTCTTGCTCCAACGTTCATCCTTCTCCAAGCTAGGCCCTTCATTTGTAAGCAAAACAAATGTATCCAATTTAGGCAGCATCATATTCTCATGAACATTAGAATCATTACCAAGAAACGAAAGTACCTGGTAATTTAGTTGGCGTGCACGAGCTCTAGTAATTGGTCCAGTATGTATAGCAGCAGGGGCTGTGGGTGTAACAATTGTATTGATGTCCTCATCATCCTCCCCTTCTTGAAATGAAGTCGTCCTCGACGGAAGTTCATCTTCCTCACCCAAATAAGGCTTCAAATCTGCAATGTTAAAAGTGGGACTAACCCCAAAATCTGCAGGCAGCTCAAGTTTATATGCATTATCATTTATTTTCTCTAACACCTTAAAGGGACCATCAGCACGTGGCATTAACTTTGATTTGCGCAAATCAGGAAATCTATCCTTACGCAAATGTAACCAAACAAGATCTCCAGGTGCAAACACAACATGTTTTCTACCCTTATCTCCAGCAAGTTTATATTTAGCATTCATGCGCTCAATGTTTTCCTTAGTTAAATAATGCATTTTTAAAATCAATTCAGCACGTTGTTTAGCATCAAAATTAACCTTCTCCGAAGATGGAAGAGGCAACAAATCAATAGGTGCACGAGGTAGGAAACCATACACAACTTCAAAAGGGCACATCTTAGTAGTAGAATGCAATGAACGATTATAAGCAAATTCAATATGAGGCAAGCATTCCTCCCACATTTTCTTATTATTCTTCAAAACAGCCCTAAGCATAGTAGACAACGTTCTATTGACTACTTCAGTTTGTCCATCAGTTTGGGGGTGACAAGTAGTACTAAAAAGCAGTTTAGTCCCCAACTTAGCCCATAAACATCTCCAAAAGTGGCTAAGAAATTTAGTATCACGATCTGAAACAATAGTATTTGGCACACCATGCAAGCGAATAATTTCACGAAAGAACAAATCAGCAACATTAACAGCATCATCGCTTTTATGACATGGTATAAAGTGTGCCATTTTCAAGAATCTATCCATGACAACAAATATGCTATCCCTCCCCTTCTTTGTTCGAGGTAAACCTAAAACAAAGTCCATAGATATATCCTCCCAAGGAACACTAGGTACAGGCAAAGGCATATATAAACCATGAGGATTGAGTCGTGACTTAGCTTTTTGACATGTAGTGCATCGAGCAATAAAACGCTCAACATCCCGTCTCATCTTTGGCCAAAAGAAATGTGTAGCAAGTACGTCCTCCGTCTTCTTCACGCCAAAGTGTCCCATTAATCCTCCTCCATGCGTCTCCTGCAACAACAAAAGACGAACGGAGCTAGCTGGAATGCATAGCTTGTTAGCACGAAACACAAATCCATCATTAACAACAAACTTGTTCCACATTCTTCCTTCTTTACAATTCTGCATTACATCTTTAAAATCAGCATCATGCACATATTGATCTTTGATGGTCTCCAAACCAAATATTTTGAAGTCAAGTTGTCAAAGCATAGCATAGCGACGAGACAATGCATCAGCAATAACATTTTCTTTTCCCTTCTTGTGTTTAATGACATAAGGGAAAGTCTCAATGAATTCAACCCATTTAGCATGTCTACGATTCAGTTTAGCTTGACTTTTAATATGTTTCAAAGATTCATGATCAGAATGTATAACAAATTCTTTGGGCCATAAATAATGTTGCCATGTTTCTAAAGTCCGAACAAGAGCATATAATTCTTTATCATAAGTAGAATAATTCAGACTAGGCCCACTCAATTTTTCAGAAAAGTATGCAACGGGTTTGCCATCTTGCAATAACACACCTCCTAATCCAATTCCACTAGCATCACATTCAAGCTCAAAAGTCTTATTAAAATCAGGAAGTTGGAGTAAAGGAGCATGTGTCAACTTATCTTTCAATACGGAGAAGGCTTCTTCCTGTGCGGTACCCCAAAGAAAAGGCACATCTTTCTTTGTAAGCTCATTGAGAGGTGCAGCAATGGTGCTGAAATCTCTCACAAAACGCCTATAGAATCCAGCGAGGCCAAGAAAACTCCTCACGTGTGTGACCGTTTTGGGGTGCGGCCAACTCTCAATAGCTTCAATCTTGGCTTTATCAACTTCAATTCCCTGTGGAGTAACAACATAGCCAAGAAAAGATACTCGGTCGGTGCAAAAGGTGCACTTCCCAAGGTTACCAAACAAATGTGCATCACGTAGAGCAATAAAAACAACACGTAAATGTTCCAAATGTTCTTCCAAAGATCTGCTATAAATCAATATGTCATCAAAGTAAACTACCACAAATCGTCCAATGAAAGCACGTAAAACTTCGTTCATTAATCTCATGAAAGTACTAGGTGCATTAGTTAACCCAAAAGGCATGACTAACCACTCATATAATCCAAACTTAGTTTTAAATGCTGTTTTCCATTCATCTCCCAATTTCATACGAATTTGATGGTAGCCACTACGCAAATCAACTTTGGAGAATATTGTAGAGCCACTCAATTCATCAAGCATATCATCTAGCCTAGGAATAGGATGACGATAACGAATAGTAATATTATTAATGCCTATACAATCAACACACATACGTGATGTACCATCCTTTTTCGGCACTAGAATAATAGGAACATCACAAGGACTAAGGGATTCGCGTATATAACCTTTGTCGAGGAGCTCTTGTACTTGACGCATAATCTCCTTCGTCTCCTCTGGATTGGTACGGTATGGTGCACGGTTTGGCAGTGAAGCACCGGGATTTAAGTCAATCTGATGCTCAATCCCTCGAATAGGCGGTAATCCCGGTGGCACGTCTTGTGGAAAAACGTCAGCGAACTCCTGCAAAATGTTAGTGACAGCAGGAGGCAAAGAGGAAGGCACGTCCTCGAATGAAAATAATGCCTCTTTGCACACAAAAACATAGCAAATAGATTTGCTGAAATCTAGCTCATCAATATCAGATTTGGTGGCAAATAAACATGCACTTTTCAATTTAATTTCAGAAGCAACACTAGATGGTTTATTATTAGGCTTCATTTGTTGCTCAAATTCTTTTGCCACAATCTGATTTTCACTCTTATTCTTCTCCTGTTGTGCTTTATTAGCTCTATTAATATCATCTTTCAAAATGGAATCAGGAGTCATAGGAAGCAAAGTAATATTTTTATCCTTATGAACAAGAGTATAGTGATTGTTTCTACCATGGTGTACAGAATTTTTATCAAATTGCCATGGTCTACCAAGTAATAAGGAACATGCTTGCATAGGTACCACATCACAATCAACATAATCAGCATATGTAGAGATACTAAAATGCACACGAACAATACGTGTTACCTTAACCTTGCCGCTGTTGTTGAACCATTGGATGTAGTAAGGATGTGGATGTGGTCTTGTGGTGAGAGAAAGCTTCTCCACCATCTCCATGCTAGCCAAATTGTTGCAGCTCCCTCCGTCTATTATGACGCGCACAGAACGTTCCTTCACAACTCCCTTGGTATGGAACAAATTGTGCCTCTGATTTTGCTCAGCTTGTGTGACCTGCACACTCAAAACACGTTGAGCAACTAAACATTCATACCTGTCAGCGTCTTCAGGAGCCATGTATTGTGTCTCATGATCAGAATCATCTCCACCATGTTCTTCACGTGTAATAAGAGCCAATGTCTCCTCATCATAGTCACTAGCGGACTCATATCCACCATCCGCGGTAGCAATCATCACACGCGGAGATTTGCATTCCCTCGCATAATGACCTCCTCCCTTACAACGACGACAAATAATATCACTTGTGTGCCCTGTTGATGCCATGGAAGAAGAAGAACGCTGTGCAGGCCCCGCAGGTGCGCTCTTGGCAGATAATGGTGGTTGTGCCTATTTTCTTGTATCACGGCTGGAGGTGGCACCGGATGGAGGTGCTGGTGCAGTTAAAGTAGAAGATGCACGTGGTGTCCATGATGAAGGTCGGCCTGCAGAAAAGTTAGTTCGCCCCAATGCTTGTCGATCCTGCACTTCACGTTCAGCTTTACAAGCAAGATGGAATAAACGAGTGATATTAGTATACTCCTTATAGTCTAGAATGGTCTGAATCTCTCTATTTAATCCACCCAGAAAACGTGCAAGCATAGCTTCATTCTCCTCAACAATACCACATCTAATCATGCCAGTTTGTAATTCCTGAAAATATTCTTCTACAGAATTTTTCCTTGTCTTAAACGCTGCAATTTTTGAAGCAATTCACGTTGATAATATGGTGGAACCCAACGCGTACGCATAGCAGTTTTCAAAGCAGCCCAAGTAGTTGGAATAGGATATAATCTACAATGTTCAGACCACCATACACATGAAAAACTAGTGAAAGCACAAACAGCAGCAGCAACTCGTCTCTCCTCAGGATATTGTAAACATGTAAATCGTTGTTCAGTTTCTAACTCCCAAGTAAGATATATATCAGGAACATATCTACCCTCAAATGGTGGAATATTCAATTTCAGTTTAGGAATATGGACATCATCTCGTACCTGAGGTGGTGGTGCAGGCCTACCATTACGAATATATACCTGAGGTCGACCTGCTGGTGGTGGCACAGGTGGCTGCATGTAGTGTTGATTTTGATCAACCTCATCCTCATAATCTCCCACATAATCATCCTCCTCCGCATCAGCAGCAGGAGCCACAGAAGTATCAACAGCAGCACCAACAGTTTGGCCAAACGCAAGAGGAACACGGCTTGCTCGGCGGAGGTCTGTTTCGCGACGTGGAGGTAGTCGTTGTTGTTGTTGTTGGAGAGGTGCGTTAGGTGCAGCGGGTGGTGGTGGTGGAAGACGCGCGAGCAATTCATTAAACTTGTTATCGAGCTTTGTTTCGAACGTCTTCTCAAGGCCAGTGATCTTCTCCATGGCCTCTTCAAAATTGTTCAGCACATCTTGCACCTGTTCAGTCAGCATTTGCTGAAACTTATCATGAAGCTCCTTGTTCGATAAGTTCTCCCAGTCAATCTCGTCGGCTTGTGATCCTGGCATGGTTAGCAGCAATAGAAACACACAAGAATATGATCCTATAGACTACTAAGAAGTGGTGGTGGTGTATCACAAATCCGTCAAGCAAATCTCAAATTCTTACCAGTTCTTACCCAGCAGCAGGCGGTGATCGACAACCGTTGTAGTCAAAAACTCTCAAAGCTTGGATAGAGCGATTACCAGGGAGAGTCAAACACACGACGTAGATGTATGTGGAGCTGGGAAGGCTTATAGTATGGTAGCAAAAAGGGTCAGCAATAATCAATTCAGAGATGCAAAGTTGAATAAACGCTCAACGACGGTACTGTGCTGGTCCTAGGCTAGACTGTGCTAGAGACGCGAGCCTAGAACACCAACAAAATCACGGCGCGGCACGTAAACAAGGGAAAAGCACACTCTGAATTTTTTTTTCGCTCTTTTTTTTTGCGCTGCTTTTTTTTGCGCTCTTTTTTTTTGCGCTGCTTTTTTTTTGCGAAAAATCACTATAATGGCGAGTGTCTCAAAACTCTTCCTAGCTCAAACGGACATGATGGGCACGAAATTTTTTTCGACCAATTTTTTTTTTTTCGACTGCCCGGACCCAAAAACTGGAAACGGGTCAAAAAAAACTTCCTATAATGGCACCTGTCTCAAAACACTCAGAAACACCTAAAAATAGGATAGCCAGAAATTTTTTCGAAAAATGCGGTTTCGAAATATTTTGGGCCTAAACGGAGCGTGGCTACCCGACTCTTTTTTTTTCCGAAACCTACTCCGGCAAGGAAACACGAATCGGAAACTAGATGGATCTCGGAAACAAACCTAATAAGCAAGGAACTCGGATTGGTGGTAGATATATGGTGGTGGTATATGGCAGCGGTGGTGGTAGCGGTGGTAGTATATGGATATGGATCGGTGGTGGTATATGGACACGGATTGGTGGTGGTATATGGATACGGATTCGGAGCGGTGGCGGATAAGCGGTGGTGGTAGATGGCAGGGGCGATGATGATGGTGCGGCGGCGGCGTGACAACTTATGACCAGAACTCGAAACTCTAAAAGACTAGACTCTAAGACCAGCAACTAGACACGACGATGCAACCGCAAATTCAACAAAGCAAAACCCTAAAAAGATTATGCAAAGGCTCAGATTGGTTCGGATATGATGAACTAACCCTAATTTTTTTTGTGGCTTTTTCGTGGACTGTAGGTATGAAGAACAGACTCGATCTAAACTACGAAAAACTGTAAAATCTCACCGAGCAACCTGGAAATCTGATACCACTTGATAGAGACAAAGGTGTCCCGTCTTTCGATGAGATGATGGATATCGCTTTGGTGGAAGTCGACTTTGACGATCCGACTACGAACGTGCGAGGACGTCGCGCCTTAGCAATCGCTAAACCAACTCCGAGAGGTTATTGACCACGCCGGAGCACGATCAACCTGACCACGAGGGTCTGTTTCCTGCGAGCAAACGAAGAACAAGCAAGAAACTAAGATTGCAATCTGGATATTGCGAATATAAGATGAAAGCTTTATTGATGAAGGTGGGGTTCTGTGACGCCTTTGTCTGGTCGTTGAACACAAACGAAGTACGCGAAGTTGCAGCTATGGCGAACTTTTAATCTAAACAAAACCCAAAGTCTAAACGATGCCCTAAGGGCTGTATATATGGAGGAAGAGGGGGGGAATTTCGTGGCCCTTGGTGGAGGGGTCCGAAATCAACCCTATCTCTTGTTTCCCCACACATACGGACTCTAAAAATAGCCTATACTTATGTATTTCGAAATTACATGGTCCTGGCCCAATAATAAGGTGACGCAGCACCTAAAATAGCCTCGGGACGAAATTTATGAAGTGGCATCTTGTATATTTCGTCCAAGGCTTCATGCACCCATTATGGTGGCTTCAAAGTCCTGAAATCATCACTTGTAACTCCGTTCTTGTTCCCCTTGCGCATGCCATCATCTCCATGCTTGTTCTTGCTCCAATGTTCATCCTTCTCCAAGCTAGGCCCTTCATTTGTAAGCAAAACAAATGTATCCAATTTAGGCAGCATCATATTCTCATGAACATTAGAATCATTACCAAGAAACGAAAGTACCTGGTAATTTAGTTGGCGTGCACGGGCTCTAGTAATTGGTCCAGTATGTATAGCAGCAGGGGCTGTGGGTGTAACAATTGTATTGATGTCCTCATCAGCTAAGTTGGGGACTAAACTGCTTTTTAGTACTACTTGTCACCCCCAAACTGATGGACAAACTGAAGTAGTCAATAGAACGTTGTCTACTATGCTTAGGGCTGTTTTGAAGAATAATAAGAAAATGTGGGAGGAATGCTTGCCTCATATTGAATTTGCTTATAATCGTTCATTGCATTCTACTACTAAGATGTGCCCTTTTGAAGTTGTGTATGGTTTCCTACCTCGTGCACCTATTGATTTGTTGCCTCTTCCATCTTCGGAGAAGGTTAATTTTGATGCTAAACAACGTGCTGAATTGATTTTAAAAATGCATGAGTTAACTAAGGAAAACATTGAGCGCATGAATGCTAAATATAAACTTGCTGGAGATAAGGGTAGAAAACATGTTGTATTTGCACCTGGAGATCTTGTTTGGTTACATTTGCGTAAGGATAGATTTCCTGATTTGCGCAAATCAAAGTTAATGCCACGTGCTGATGGTCCCTTTAAGGTGTTAGAGAAAATAAATGATAATGCATATAAACTTGAGCTGCCTGCAGATTTTGGGGTTAGTCCCACTTTTAACATTGCAGATTTGAAGCCTTATTTGGGTGAGGAAGATGAACTTCCGTCGAGGACGACTTCATTTCAAGAAGGGGAGGATGATGAGGACATCAATACAATTGTTACACCCACAGCCCCTGCTGCTATACATACTGGACCAATTACTAGAGCTCGTGCACGCCAACTAAATTACCAGGTACTTTCGTTTCTTGGTAATGATTCTAATGTTCATGAGAATATGATGCTGCCTAAATTGGATACATTTGTTTTGCTTACAAATGAAGGGCCTAGCTTGGAGAAGGATGAACGTTGGAGCAAGAACAAGCTTGGAGATGATGGCATGCGCAAGGGAAACAAGAACGGAGTTACAAGTGATGATTTCAGGACTTTGAAGCCACCATAATGGGTGCATGAAGCCTTGGACGAAATATACAAGATGCCACTTCATAAATTTCGTCCAGAGGCTATTTTAGGTGCTGCGTCACCTTATTATTGGGCCAGGCCCATGTAATTTCGAAATACATAAGTATAGGCTATTTTTAGAGTCCGTATGTGTGGGGAAACAAGAGATAGGGTTGATTTCGGATCCCTCCACCAAGGGCCACGAAATTCCCCCCTCTTCCTCCATATATACAGCCCTTAGGGCATCGTTTAGACTTTGGGTTTTGTTTAGATTAAAAGTTCGCCATAGCTGCAACTTCGCGTACTTCGTTTGTGTTCAACGACCAGACAAAGGCGTCACAGAACCCCACCTTGATCAATAAAGCTTTCATCTTATATTCGCAATATCCAGATTGCAATCTTAGTTTCTTGCTTGTTCTTCGTTTGCTCGCAGGAAACAGACCCTCGTGGTCAGGTTGATCGTGCCCCGGCGTGGTCAATAACCTCTCGGAGTTGGTTTAGCGATTGCTAAGGCGCGACGTCCTCGCACGTTCGTAGTCGGATCGTCAAAGTCGACTTCCACCAAAGCGAAATCCACCTTCTCATCGAAAGACGGGACACCTTTGCCTCTATCAACCTATGCAAGCATGTTCCTTATTACTTGGTAGACCATGGCAATTTGATAAAAATTCTGTACACCATGGTAGAAACAATCACTATACTCTTGTTCATAAGGATAAAAATATTACTTTGCTTCCTATGACTCCTGATTCCATTTTAAAAGATGATATTAATAGAGCTAATAAAGCAAAACAGGAGACGAATAAGAGTGAAAATCAGATTGTGGCAAAAGAATTTGAGCAACAAATGAAGCCTAATAATAAACCATCTAGTGTTGCTTCTGAAATTAAATTAAAAAGTGCATGTTTATTTGCCACCAAATCTGATATTGATGAGCTAGATTTCAGCAAATCTGTTTGCTATGCTTTTGTGTGCAAAGAGGCATTATTTTCATTCGAGGACGTGCCTTCCTCTTTGCCTCCTGCTGTCACTAACATTTTGCAGGAGTTCACTGACATCTTTCCACAAGACGTGCCACTGGCATTACCGCCTATTCGAGGGATTGAGCATCAGATTGACTTAATTCCCGGTGCTTCACTGCCAAACCGTGCACCATACCGTACCAATCCAGAGGAGACAAAGGAGATTATGCGTCAAGTACAAGAGCTTCTCGACAAAGGTTATATACGCGAATCCCTTACTCCTTGTGCTGTTCCTATTATTCTAGTGCCGAAAAAAGATGGTACATCACGTATGTGTGTTGATTGTAGAGGCATTAATAATATTACTATTCGTCATCGTCATCCTATTCCTAGGCTAGATGATATGCTTGATGAATTGAGTGGCTCTACAATATTCTCCAAAGTTGATTTGCGTAGTGGCTACCATCAAATTCGTATGAAATTGGGAGATGAATGGAAAACAACATTTAAAACTAAGTTTGGATTATATGAGTGGTTAGTCATGCCTTTTGGGTTAACTAATGCACCTAGTACTTTCATGAGATTAATGAACGAAGTTTTACGTGCTTTCATTGGACGATTTGTGGTAGTTTACTTTGATGACATATTGATTTATAGCAGATCTTTGGAAGAACATTTGGAACATTTACGTGCTGTTTTTATTGCTCTACGTGATGCACGTTTGTTTGGTAACCTTGGGAAGTGCACCTTTTGCACCGACCGAGTATCTTTTCTTGGCTATGTTGTTACTCCACAGGGAATTGAAGTTGATAAAGCCAAGATTGAAGCTATTGAGAGTTGGCCGCAGCCCAAAACGGTCACACAAGTGAGGAGTTTTCTTGGCCTCGCTGGATTCTATAGGCGTTTTGTGAGAGATTTCAGCACCATTGCTGCACCTCTCAATGAGCTTACAAAGAAAGATGTGTCTTTTCTTTAGGGTACCGCTGATAGAGGCGGAGGTGTCCCGTCTTTCGATGAGATGGTGGATTTCGCTTTGGTGGAAGTCGACTTTGACGATCCGACTACGAACGTGCGAGGACGTCGCGCCTTAGCAATCGCTAAACCAACTCCGAGAGGTTATTGACCACGCCGGAGCACGATCAACCTGACCACGAGGGTCTGTTTCCTGCGAGCAAACGAAGAACAAGCAAGAAACTAAGATTGCAATCTGGATATTGCGAATATAAGATGAAAGCTTTATTGATCAAGGTGGGGTTCTGTGACGCCTTTGTCTGGTCGTTGAACACAAACGAAGTACGCGAAGTTGCAGCTATGGCGAACTTTTAATCTAAACAAAACCCAAAGTCTAAACGATGCCCTAAGGGCTGTATATATGGAGGAAGAGGGGGGAATTTCGTGGCCCTTGGTGGAGGGATCCGAAATCAACCCTATCTCTTGTTTCCCCACACATACGGACTCTAAAAATAGCCTATACTTATGTATTTCGAAATTACATGGGCCTGGCCCAATAATAAGGTGATGCAGCACCTAAAATAGCCTCTGGACGAAATTTATGAAGTGGCATCTTGTATATTTCGTCCAAGGCTTCATGCACCCATTATGGTGGCTTCAAAGTCCTGAAATCATCACTTGTAACTCCGTTCTTGTTTCCCTTGCGCATGCCATCATCTCCATGCTTGTTCTTGCTCCAATGTTCATCCTTCTCCAAGCTAGGCCCTTCATTTGTAAGCAAAACAAATGTATCCAATTTAGGCAGCATCATATTCTCATGAACATTAGAATCATTACCAAGAAACAAAAGTACCTGGTAATTTAGTTGGCGTGCACGAGCTCTAGTAATTGGTCTAGTATGTATAGCAGCAGGGGATGTGGGTGTAACAATTGTATTGATGTCCTCATCATGTTTACCATGCCTCCCATATTGCTATGTCAGCCTCTAACCTTTTCACCCTTCCTAGCAAACCGTTGCTTGGCTATGTTACCGCTTTGCTCAGCCCCTCTTATAGCGTTGTTAGTTGCAGGTGAAGTTGAAGATTGCTCCATGGTGGACAGGATTATGTTGGGATATCTCAATATCTCTTATATTATTAATGCATCTATATATTTGGTAAAGGGTGGAAGACTCGGCCTTTTGCCTGGTGTTTTGTTCCACTCTTGCCGCCCTAGTTTCCGTCATACCGGTGTTATGTTCCCAGATTTTGCGTTCCTTACGCGGTTGGGTGATTTATGGGACCCCCTTGACAGTTTGCTTTGAATAAAACTCCTCCAGCAAGGCCCAACCTTGGTTTTACAATTTGCCTACCTAAGCCTTTTCCCCTTGGGTTCTGCAGACTCAAGGGTCATCTTTATTTTACCCCCCCGGGCCAGTGCTCGTCGTGAGTGTTGGTCCAACCTGTCAACCGCCGGTGGCCACCAGGGGCAACTCTGGGCTGGCCTACCGGAAGTTTGGACAATCCGGTGTGCCATGAGAACGAGATATGTGCAGCTCCTATCGGGATTTGTCGGCACAGTGGGAGGCTTTGCTGGTCTTGTTTTACCATTGTCGAAATGTCTTGTAAACCGGGATTCCGAGTCTGATCGGGTCTTCCTGGGAGAAGGTATATCCTTCGTTGATCGCGAGAGCTTATCATGGGCTAAGTTGGGACACCCCTGCAGGGTATAATCTTTCGAAAGCCGTGCCTGCGGTTATAGGCAGATGGGAATTTGTTAATGTCCGGTTGTAGAGAACTTGACACCAGATCCGAATTAAAACGCATCAACCGCGTGTGTAGCCGTGATGGTCTCTTTTCGGCGGAGTCCGGGAAGTGAACACGGTTTTGTGTTATGTTTGACGTAAGTAGGAGTTCAGGATCACTTCTTGATCATTGCTAGTTCACGACCATTCCGTTTGCTCTCTTCTTGCTCTTATTTGCGTATGTTAGCCACCATATTTGCTTAGTGCTTGCTGCAACTCCACCTCATTACCACTTCCTACCCATAAGCTTAAATAGTCTTGATCTTGCGGGTTTTGAGATTGCTGAGTCCTCGTGACTCACCAGATACTATCACAACAGTTGTAGGTGCCGATGGTACCAGTGCATGTGATGCAACCGAGCTCAGATGGGAGCTCAACAAAGATATTGGTCGTTGCTATGTTTCGTTTCATGTTGATTAGTAGTGGAGCCCAGTTGGGACGATCGGGGATCTAGCAGTTGGGTTATCTTCTTTTCTTTTGGATTCGTCCGTAGTCGGACTATGTGTGTACTTTTGATGATGTATGATTTATTATATGTTCATTGTGTGAAGTGGCGATTGTAAGCCAACTCTTTATCCCATTCTTGTTCATTACATGGGATTGTGTGAAGATGACCCTTATTGCGACAAAATCACAATGCGGTTATGCCTCTAAGTCGTGCTTCGACACGTGGGAGATATAGCCGCATCGTGGGTGTTACAGCAGAAGAAACCTTGCCGGAAAGCCTTGCCAGCAAGGGCCCTTGACCCTATGTGGGAGCCACATATGCCTCCATGTATCTCTGCCGACAGCTCTAGTCCTTCCTCTCGGGAGATTCACTTAAATTTCACCCCATTCGGTCTTTTCCTGTACAAGACGTTGTCAACGAATTGGTACAGAGCAGACCGGCAGGATACTCTCTCTGCCTCTTCCTGCTAGTCAGGGAGCTCTCCTATTTGTAGGAATCGGACGGTGTGCTGTGCCCATGCCGGAGCCTGTGGCTCGATGGTGAGGACCAAAGGCATTTACTCTGCCCCGGGAACGGTTGCTTCCGCGGTAACGGTTGCCTCCGCGGCAAGGGCCTGGCGCCCCGCCGGAGTCGGTTGTCCCACGGCAGGCTCGGCGTCCATGGAAACTCCTTCGCCGGCGGCTCCAGGGAGCTCAGTGGGGAAGTACTTTCTGGGGCCTAGCTTCCTCTGCTTGTTCTTCCCTGTTGATGGTTTGACGAATGGTTGAGTTAACCGAAGCACAAAAGTACCTGGTTCCACAGGTAGCTTGAGGGCAGCACGCTTTGACAGATAGTCGGCATCGTCATTCTCCACTCGGGGGACATGCTCCGCCTGTATCCCGTCAAAGTGCACCTCCAGTTTCCTCACTTCATCGACGTAAGCTTCCATCAGCGTGCTCTGATAATCCTTGTTGATTTGCCTGATGACGAGTTGTGAATCACCCCTGACGATGAGCTTTTTGACTCCGAGGTCCGTTGCGATCCTTAGACCGGCAAGCAAGCCCTCGTACTCGGCGGTGTTGTTAGTTGACATCTCCTGGGGAAAGTGCATTTGGATGACGTACTTGAGGTGCTCCCCGGTGGGCGTGACAAGCAGCACGCCAGCACCGGCGCCTTGCAGCGAGAAAGCCCCATCAAAGTACATGATCCAGTTGCGGCTCGTTTCCTTGCCGGGGAGAGTGGTCTCCTGTACCTCTTCGTCGGGCGTCGAGGTCCATTTCGCAACAAACTCCGCCAAGACTCTGCTCTGAATCGTCTAGGTGCTCTCGAACTTTAAACCAAAACTTGACAGCTCCAGGGCCCATTCCACAATCCTTCCCGTTGCATCTGGATTGTGCAGTATCCATTGCAATGGGAGGAGGGTGACAACGGTGATCTCGTGCGCTTGTAAGTAATGACGCAGCTTCCTCGAGGCCATAAGGAGGCCAAAGAGCAATTTATGCACACTAGAGTACCTCGACCTAGCCCCCTGCAAGAGGGAGCTGACGAAGTAAACTGGGTGCTGCACCATTTTCTTCTTCTGCATCGCTTCACCTACTCGCGTGGGCCCTGTTGCACTGACGTCAGCCCCTGCCGGGGACTTAGTCTTGCCGGGACCGAGCCCTGTCGGGGAGGGTTCCGGCTTGCCATCCGTTGATTCTGCTGCTGCCACTGCCTCTTCGTCGACCTCTCTCTGCGCCACCAGTGCGACGCTAACCACCTGATTCGTTACCGCTAGGTATAGCAGCAACGGTTCCTGTGGTTTAGGCGTAACCAGCACTGGGGTAGAGGAGAGGTATTTCTTCAAATCCTGCAGCGCTGCTTCGGCCTCCGGGGTCCTCTCCATTGGGCCCGCCTTCTTCAAAATCTTGAAAAAGGGAAGGGCATGCTCCGCGGACTTGGATATGAATCTGCTCATGGCGGCAATGCAGCTAGTGAGCCGACGCACATCTTTGATCCACTAGGTGCCTTAATTTGCTCGATGGCCTTGATCTTATCTGGGTTTGCCTCAATCCCACGCTGCGACACAAAGAACCCGAGAAGCTTGCCGGACGGGACACCGAAGACACACTTCTCAGGGTTCAACTTGAGGTTGATCTTGCGCAGGCTTGCAAGAGTGTCCTCCAGATCTTGCACAAGTGTTGCCTTGTCCTTGGTTTGACCACTATGTCATCCATATAAGCTTCCATTTTTCTATGTAGCAGGGGCTCAAAACCAATTTGGACTGCTCTTGCAAAGGTTGAGCCAGCACTCTTCAACCCGAAAGGCATCCATAAAAAGCAATATGTACCACATGGGGTGATGAATGCTGTCTTCTCCTTGTCTTCCTTTGTCATGAAGATCTGGTGGTACCCTGAGTAGGTATCTAGGAATGATAGCAGGTCACAACCGGCCATGGAGTCAACACTCTGGTCGATGCGCGGTAACGGGAAGGGATCCTTTGGACAAGCTTTATTGATGTCTGTGTAATCAATACACAGTCTCCACTTATCGTTTTCCTTGCGCGCCACTACCGGATTGGCCAACCACATTGGATGGAGCACCCCCCTTACCAAGCCTACCGCCTCTAGCTTTCTGATCTCCTCCGTTATGAACTCCTGCCTCTCTAGAGCTTGCTTCCTGACCTTCTGCTTGACAGGCTGTGCATGAGGACAGATAGCAAGGTGGTGCTCAATCACTTCACTGGGAACGCTGGGGATGTCGGATGCTTGCTATGCAAACACATCAACATTCGCCTGCAGGAAAGTGACGAGCTCGCTTTCCTATTTGCCATCGAGGGTGGATCTTATGGTAAAAGCCCCTCCTGTGCCATCCTCCTTGACGGACACCTTCTTGGTCTCTGGCGGTGTAGCTCTAGACTTCTTGCTCTTGCCGGTGGAGCTCTCTGGCACGTCCTCGACGGGAGCGCAACACCCCGAGGAGGTGCGCTTGCCGGAGTGGGTGCGAGGAGTCTCGCCGGTCTTCTTTCCCTCCGTGGCTCTGTCGGCAGGGGCAGGTGCATTGGCGGCAGTAGCTGCAACTGCTTCCCGGTAGAGTTGGTCGACGCAAATCAACGCATCTTTCTTGTCAGAGGGGACAGTGATGATGTTCATCGGCCCGGGCATCTTCAGCGTGTTGTAGGCGTAGTGAGAAGCCACCATGAACTTGGCTAGCGCCGGGCGGCCGAGGATCCCGTTGTAAGGCAAGGGGATCTCAGCTACATCAAAGACAATCCTCTCTGTCCTGTAGTTCAGCTCGCCTCCAAACGTCACGGCAGCGTGAACTTTCCCCTTGGCTGGCTCCTCCCAGGATTGACCCCTTGGAACGTGCCTGTCTCCTCAAGGTCTCCATCAGGGATCTGCAGCCTCTTGATCACAACAGGCGAGATCAAGTTTAGACCGGCCCCGTCGTCAACTAGCATCTTCGTCACCTTGAGGTTGCGGATTGTTGGTGAGACCAACAACGGCAAGCACCCGACCGCAGTAGTGCGGTCAAGGTGATCCTCGGTGTCGAAGATGATGGGCGTGCCGGACCACTTTAGCGGCTTCCGTGCGTCGAGCGACGGCTCCACCGATGTAATCTCACACGCCCACGCTTGAGCTAGCGGTGGGATGTATGCAGCAAGACGCCACCATCGACGCACATGGCCTCTGTAGCCTTCTGGAACTCGTGGTCGTCGGACTCATCATCATCGTCATGATCATCGTCTTCCTGCTTCTTGTCGCGGCCCCGGGCGGGCCTCTCCTGCTGATTATCTTTGCCACGGCGGCCTCCTTGGCCGCCATGCTTCTTGCCGGATCCCTCGGCACCCTCTTGGCCCTTCTCCTTGTCCCGCCGCTCATACTCGGATTTTTGCTTCTCAGCGAGCATATCAACTTGCCGGTAGTTCTGGAGGTCATGGCCCTTGGTGCGGTGGATCTTGCAATACTGCTTGTCGGAACCTCCCGGCTTGTCGGTAGCTGCCAAGGCCCGGAAAGGGACACACCCGGCAACCTCCTTGCCGGGGTCGCTTTCCTTGGCCTTCTTGGTGGCGCCGGTGTCGTCAGACCCATCGACGGCAAGCACGGTCTTGCCCAGGGCTTCCTGTTACGGTGTCGATCCTTCTTTGCAGGGGCGGCGGTGTCATCCGTGGAGTCGATTTCTGCGCCGGCGTCTTCACCGGGGTACTTCCTCCCCTCTTCAGCTAGAGCGCACCGATCGGCCAGAACATAAAGCTCGACCACATCCTTGACCTTGTTCATCGCTAGCTCCTCACGCATCTTGCGGTTGCGCACATTCTGATGGAATGCACTGATCACGGCGGCAGGATGAACTTCGGGAATGTTGTATTGCACTTGGCTGAACCTTTAGATGTACTTGTGCAAGTTTTCTCCTTCCTTCTGGGGGATGATATGTAAGTCGCTCGCCTGGCCATGAGCTTGGTGGCATCCAGTAAAGGCGCCAACATACTCATGACACAGATCCGCCCAAGAAGAAATGGAGTCCACCGGCAAGTGCATCAACCATGACATAACATTAGGCTTGAGTGCTAGTGGGAAGTAATTGGCAAGCACCTTATCATCGCGAGCCCCAGAAGCTTGCATCGTGATGGTATAGCTGCCGAGGAACTCCGATGGGTGAGTCTTGCCGTTGTACTTCTCGCCAACATCGGGCTTGAACGTGCGGTGGGAGGGCCACTGGAACTGCCGCAGCTCGCGGGTGAAGGCCGGACAACCCACCTCATAGGGTAGGCCGCTGTAGCCTCCCGGGGCTGGGTGGTCCATAGTGGGACTTGCCCTCCTGTCCGACTGGTGGCGCGCATCATGTCGGTGCTCGATGGTGGTTCGAGCGTCTTCATGAGCTCGCTCCCAAAGAACTTGATGTTGATCGTGGTGGGTTCGCGGGTCGGACGGCGCTATGGAGATATCATCACGAGCGTCGTCGTGACGGGTCGACACCCGTGGTGGCTGGTGTGGAGGAGGGGAGTGCACCATAGCCGCATCACCTCCGGCCCGTCCACCGCTGGCACATGGTGGCCCGATGGAGTGACGGCCTATGGGCCCCGCCGGTCGCGACTCATCCTTGTTAGCGATGTCGACGAGGCTCCGGACGGTGGCCCTCCACTCGTCGAGCTTCTCCGCAGCAGGACAAAAGTCGAGGAGCAGCTGCGCGCGTGCTAGGGCTTCTGCTGGCGTAGGCGATGGCGACAGCTGCGTGGACCGTGATGCGCTTCGACTTCTAACTGCATTAGAACAAGCTCCATCACGGCCCTGCGGCCGTCCGCCACCTCCGCCAACACCTCGGCGCTCATGCTGGCCCTCCTCGTCACGTGAAGGGCGCACGAGACTCTTCCCAGGGTGGCGCCCAGGGTCACCAGCAGGGCGGCGCTGCTCATCGCGCACGACCTGAGAAGAGCGCGCCGTGGGCGCCGGTGTTGGTGTCTTGGAGGTCGCCGCGCCGGTGTCTGGCGGCACGACAATGCCCCTAGAGGGCCCCGCGCCACCTGCGGGGGGCCCAACTCCGACTCTGGAGTTCGCGACGTGTGACTCGTCGCCTGGCCCATGAACGACGCCTCTCACCAAGCCCGGACTACCAGGGTGGTGTGGATGTTCGCGGGCTGCGCCACAGGTTCTCTCCGTGACTGGGCCGCTACTGGTCCGCAGCGGTACAGGCAGTCTGGTCCCAGATGAACCGATCGTGGTGGTCTTCTTCTTCTTGGGATCCATGGCAATGAATACCTGTGCTACTAGCTGCTAAACCAGATGGTCACTGCTGCGCCCCCTACCTGGCGCGCCAAAGATTTTAGTGGGAAACGACACCTATGGGATCACAAGAATCCCTACTATAGTTGCGGGGCACTGGGTGGTGAGGAGAGTAGGATCAGGAGTCAGTACAAGCACGCAGGTCATTTACCCAGGTTTGGGCCGCAGAGATGCGTAACACCCTAGTCCTGCTTTGGTGTATATTTGTGTTCTTGAGGTTCTTGAACTAGCTACCATGGGCGTAACTTGTCCAAAAGTTCGAATCCTCCTCCTGGATTCCCCGGGCCTCCTTTTATAGGCAAGGGGGGTCGCCACAGTGGCACACAGGAGGTGGCATCGGGGTAATGTGGTTAAGCCTATCACTAGCTATTACGGGACAAGACGCATTTAATGCGCCTCTGACGTGTCCCCTCCACTTTACCGCCGCTTCGCCTTGCTTCGACACGCGCCTGGGCTAGCGAGGCGGCGGTGCCATGTAGGCTGGCAAGCTGCTGAGGTGGCGCGGTGGCGGGGCCTTCACGAAGATTTGCATTCCACCACGTAGGCATGCGCTGAGTTGGCTAAGGAGCCTTGTGTCAACACGCAGGTGCCTGCCTAGCTGGTCAGCTGGAAGTGATAACCCACAAGTCTAGGGGATCGCAACAGCTTTCGAGGGTAGAGTATTCAACCCAAATTTATTGATTCGACACAAGGGGAGCCAAAGAATATTCTTATGTATTAGCAGTTGAGTTGTCAATTCAACCACACTGGATAACTTAGTATCCGCAACAAAGTATTTATTAGCAAAGTAGTATGATAATAATGGTAACAGTGGCAAAAGTAAAGATAATAGGAATAGTAGTTGTAACAGTAGCAACGGAAAAGTAAATAAGAGAATCACAAGATGTGAAAAGCTCGTAGGCATTGGATCAGTGATGGATAATTATGTCGGATGCGATTGCTCATGTAATAGCTATAACATAGGGTGACACAGAACTAGCTCCAATTCATCAATGTAATATAGCCATGTATTCCGAATATAGTCATACGTGCTTATGGAAAAGAAATTGCAGGACATCTTTTGTCCTACCCTCCCGTGGCAGCGGGGTCCTAGTGGAAACTAAGGGATATTAAGGCCTCCTTTTAATAGAGAACCAGAACAAAGCATTAGCACATAGTGAATACATGAACTCCTCAAACTATGGTCATCACCGACAAGTATCCCGATTATTGTCACTTCGGGGTTGTCGGATCATAAGACATAATAGGTGACTATAGACTTGCAAGATAGGATCAATAACACACATATATTCATGAAAACATAATAGGTTCAGATCCGAAATCATGGCACTCGGGCCCTAGTGACAAGCATTAAGCATAGCAAAGTCATAGCAACATCAATCTCAGAACATAGTGGATACTAGGGATCAAACCCTAACAAAACTAACTTGATTACATGGTAAATCTCATCCAACCCATCACCGTCCAGCAAGCCTACGATGGAATTACTCACGCACGGCGGTGAGCATCATGAAATTGGTGATGGAGGATGGTTGATGATGGCGATGGCGATGAATCCCCCTCTCCGGAGCCCCGAACGGACTCCAGATCAGCCCTCCCGAGAGAGATTAGGGCTTGGCGGCAGCTCCGTATCGTAAAACGCGATGAAACTTTCTCTCTGATTTTTCTCTCCATGAAACGGAATATATGGAGTTGGAGTTGAGGTCGGTGGAGCGTCAGGGGGCCCACGAGACAGGGGGGCGCGCCCATGGGGAAGGGCGCGCCCCCACCCTCATGGACAGGGTGTGGGCCCCTGGTCTTGATTCTTTCGCCAGTATTTTTTATATTTTCCAAAACTTACCTCCGTGGATTTTCAGGTCATTCCGAGAACTTTAGTTTTCTACACATAAAACAACATCATGGCAGTTCTGCTGAAAACAACGTCAGTCCGGGTTAGTTTCAGTCAAATCATGCAAGTTAGAGTCCAAAACAAGGGCAAAAGTGTTTGGAAAAGTAGAGACGTTGGAGACGTATCAACTCCCCGAAGCTTAAATGTTTGCTTGTCCTCAAGATATTCAGTTGATAAACTGAAAGTGATAAAGAAAAAACTTTTACAAACTATGTTTGCTCTTGTTGTTGTAAACATGTAAAGCCAGCATTCAAGTTTCAGCAAGCATAATGAACTAACCATACTCACAATAACACTTAGGTCTCACAATCACTCATATCAATGGCATAATCAGCTAATGAGCTATAATAATAAAACTCGGATGACAACACTTTCTCAAAATAATCATAATATGATATAACAAAATGGTATCTCGCTAGCCCTTTCTGAGACCACAAAACATAAATGCAGAGCACCTTTAAAGATCAAGGACTGACTAAACATTGTAATTCATGGTAAAAGAGATCCAGTCAAGTCATACCCAATATAAACCAATAATAATGAATTCAAATGACAGTGTGCTCTCCAGCGGATGTTTTTAATAAGAAGGTGATGACTCAACATAAAAGTAAATAGATAGGCCCTTCACAGAGGGAAGCAGGGATTTGTAGAGGTGCCAAAGCTCGATTTTAAACTAGAGAAGAATAACATGTTGAGCGGCATACTTTCACTGTCAACGCAACAACTATGAGATGGCGATATCTTCCATACTACATGCATTATAGGCAGTTCCCAAACAGAATGGTAAAAGTTTATACTCCCCCACCACCAACAAGCATCAATCCTGGGTTGCTCGAAACAACGAGTGCCTCCAACTAACAATAGCCCTGGTGGAGTTTTGTTGAATTATATTGATTTGCTTTGATCTTTTTGGATCATAGGACTGGGCATCCGGTTACCGGCCCTTTCTCGTGAATGAGGAGCGGAGTCCACTCCTCTTGAGAATAACCCACCTAGCATGGAAGATATAGGCAGCCCTTGTTGAAACATGAGCTACTCGATCATACAAAACATAATTTCATTTGAAGGTTTGAAGTTTGGCACATACAAATTTACTTGGAACGGCAGGTAGATACCGCATAGAGGAAGGTATGGTGGACTCATATGGAACAACTTTGGGGTTTAAGGATTTAGGATGCACAAGCAGCATTTCCGCTTAGTACAGGTGAAGGCTAGCAAAAGACTGGGAAGCGACCAACTGAGAGAGCGACAACAGTCATGAACATGCATTAAAATTAATTCACACCGAGTACAAGCATGAGTAGGATATAATCCACCATGAGCATAAATATCATGAAGGCTATGTTGATTTGTTTCAACTACATGCGTGAACATGTGCCAAGTCAAGTCACTCAATTCATTCAAAGGAGGATACCATCCCATCATACCACATCATAATCATTTTAATAACATGTTGCCATGCAAGGTAAACCATTATAACTCATAGCTAATCAAGCATGGCACAAGCAACTATAATCTCTAAATGTCATTGCAAATATGTTTACCTCATAATAAGCTGAATCAGGAATGATGAACTCATCATATTTACAAAAACAAGAGAGATCGAGTTCATACCAGCTTCTCTCATCTCAATCAGTCCATCATATATCGTCATTATTTCCTTTCACTTGTACGACCGAACGATGTGTATAATAATAATAGTGCATGTGCATTGGACTAAGCTGGAATCTGCAAGCATTCAACTCAGGAGAGAAGACAAAGTAATATGGGCTCTAAGTTAAATAAACAATCATGCATATGAGAGCCACTAAACATTTTTAATATGGTCTTCTACTCTCGACCCCCAAAGGAAAGAAAAGAAAATAAAACTATTTACACGCGAAAGCTCCCAACAAGTAAGAAGAAGAACAAAAAATCTTTTTGGGTTTTCATTTTAATTTCTACTACAAGCATGTAAATTAAACTAACTAATTTTTTTGGTTTTTCTTAAGGTTTATCAAACACACAAGAAGATGACTAGAAAAAGAGAATTAAACTAGCATGGATAATACAATGAAAGAGTATAAGCACCGACGACTAGAATAGTGTGTGAACATGAATGTAAAGTCGGTGAGAAATACGTACTCCCCAAGCTTAGGCTTTTGGCCTAAGTTGGTCTAAGGCCAAGGGTAGCCTGGCTGATATCCGTAGTTGTAACTAGGGTCGTACTGAGATGCAGCAGCAAATGCTTCCTGAGCTGCGGCATGTTGGCGAGCCGCCTCCGCTCTCCCCTCGTGTTCAGCTGCATCCTCCCTAGTAACAACATATCTTCCTTTTGACTGGTAATCAAAAAGGAAAGGAGCAGGAAGAGTAACATGGACAGAGCTATGTCTGTCAAAGATTAGTCGATACTCGAGGAATTGGTCATTCCTCCTAAGAAATGATGTTTAACCATAGCGTCATAATCTAAATAAGCAGGAGGCAACACCATATCCCCCTCTTTTGGGGCTATACCAAGATAATTAGCCACACGGGTCGCATAAATTCCTCCAAATAAATCTCCAGCCCTACCATTATTATGCAACCTACGTGCAACTATTGCCCCCAAGTTGTAATCTTTAAAACCTAACACAACGCTCTTGAGGACACAAAGATCAGGGACACACATATGACATGCTTCATCTTTACCGTTAATGCATCTACCAATGAAGAGAGCAAAATAATGTATACCAGGAAAATGAATGCTCCCAATGGTAGCTTGTGCTATATCCCTAGATTCTTCCAC
Organism: Triticum aestivum; assembly: GCF_018294505.1. Classification (NCBI taxonomy): domain Eukaryota; kingdom Viridiplantae; phylum Streptophyta; class Magnoliopsida; order Poales; family Poaceae; genus Triticum; species Triticum aestivum. Next base: position 365,572,078 of record NC_057798.1, on the reverse strand, counting down.
AGTAATACTAGCAAGGAAGTCTCTAAATTCATATTTGTGGGGATCATTAACATTGCCCCACTGCGGAAGTTTGCAAGCAGTTGTAAAATCTTCTAAGTCCATGGTATAAGATCTATCATAAATATCAAACAAGACACTCTGAGAATTACGTGAACATTTATATTTAAACCTTCTCACAACTGAATCAATCAATAGATAGTACTAAGGACACTTATCTTGTAAGAAGTCCTCAAGATCGGCATTACGCACATATGCGTCAAATTCCTCCTTAAAGCCTGCTTTGACCATAAAATCGTCTGATGGCCACTCACAAGCTCGCACTTCTGCATCCCTCGGTAGTTCATCGTCTTGCTCACGCATAGCAAGCCTGGGTCCCTTCTTTATTGAGGACCACCTTGATACATTCTCCTAGACATATTTCTTTTTCTAAAAAAATTCTGAAATTTTAGTAACTTCAAAATAAAAGTGAATAAAACTAAACAAGATTGGTAGCAACTACTCCTACAAGTGCCAAGAGCCTATATCATGCATTAGAATTACTTGGGACCTCATAAATTTGACATGCAAGCTCAAGAACAAGGTCACCTATGCAACAAAAATTTGCAATGAATAAAGCACTAGAACAAAAACTAATTGGACCAATGGAGGAGTCACATACCAAGCAACAATCTCCCAAAGCAGTTTTGTGAATGGAGCTTTGAGCAAGGAGATCGAAAATCGCAGCTAAATGAGCTAGAACTCGTGCTTGAGCTGGATGGGGATTTTTTGGGAAGAAGATGGATTGTGTGGGTGCAGGAATAAGTGGAGGGGGGCCACCATGGGCCCACAAGACAGGGGGGCGCACCCAAGGGGTGTTGGCGCGCCCTCCACCCTCGTGGCCAGGTGCTTGCCCCTCCTGCAGTGTTTTCAGTGCCTAAAATCCTCAAATATTCCATAAAAAATCATACTTAATTTGCAGGGCATTTGGAGCACTTTTATTTTTGGGATATTTTTTTATTGCACGGATAATTCAGAAAACAGACAAATAATACTATTTTTGCTTTATTTATTCTAAATAACAGAAAGTAAAAAGGGGGTACAGAAGATTGTGCCTTCTAGTTTCATCAATCTCATGATCATCGAAATGAATCCACTAACAAGGTTGATCAAGTCTTGTTAACAAACTCATTCCGAATAACACGGAACTGAAGAAATTTCGAATAACACTAGGTTACCTCAATGGGGATATGAACATCCCCAATAATAAGAATATGATACTTTTTCTTGACAGTAGGAAGAGGAAATTCAAAACCTCCAATAATGATAGTTAGACTTTTTCCGATAGAATTGATGCTATGAACTTGAGATTGTTTCCTCGGAAAGTGTACCGTATGCTCATTACCGTTAACATGAAAAGTGACATTGCCTTTGTTGCAATCAATAACAGCCCCTACAGTATTCAAAAAGGGTCTACCAATGATAATCGACATACTATCGTCCTCGGGAATATAAAGTATAACAAAGTCCGTTAAGATAGTGACATTTGCAACCACAATAGGCACATCCTCACAAATGCCGACAGGTATAGCAGTTGATTTATCAGCCATTTGCAAAGATATTTCAGTAGATGTCAACTTTCAATTCAAGTCTACGATATAAAGAGAAAGGCATAACACTAACACCGGCTCCAAGATCACATAAAGCAGTTTTAACATAGTTTCTTTTAATGGAGCATGGTATAGTAGGTACCCCTGGATCTCCAAGTTTCTTTGGTATTCCACCCATAAAAGTGTAATTAGCAAGCATGGTGGAAATTTTAGCTCTCGGTATTCTTTGATTGTGGGTTATCAAGATCAACATCAGTTTCAATCTCTACATCTTTATTTTTGCTAGGTTGAGCATCAACATGAACATTATCATTAACATTATCAGTAGGTTCATGTTCATCACCTGATTGTGTTTCAGCATCAAAAATAGAAATATCATTGGGATTCTCAGGTGTGTCCACAACAGGTTCACTAGAAGCATGCAAAGTTCTACCGTTTTTCTTTTTCTTCTTTTTAGAAGAACTAGGTTCTTCTAAATTATTTCTCTGAGAATCTTTCTCGATTCTCTTAGGGTGGCCTTCAGGATACAAAGGTTCCTGAGTCATTCTACCAGTTCTAGTTGCCACTCTAACAGCAAAGTCATATTTATGTTTAATTCATTAATCAAATCACTTTGAGCTTTAAGTACTTGCTCAGCTTGAGTAGTAACCATAGAAGCATATTTGCTAATGAGTTTAAGTTCACCTTTAAGTCTAGCCATATAATCACTCAAGCGTCCTATCTCAAAAGCATTATTCTTTAATTTTCTACCAACATAAGCATTAAAACTTTCTTGTCTAGCCATAAAGTCATCAAATTCATCTAAGCATGGGCTATGAAATTTAGTAGAAGGGATTTCAACTTTATCATATCTATAGAGAGAATTTACCTTTACTACCTGTGTCGGGCTATCAAGACAATGTGTTTCTTCGACGGGCGGTATATTAAGACCATGTATTTCTTCAATAGGTGGTAAATTCTTAACATCTTCAGCTTTAATACCTTTTTCTTACATTGATTTCTTTGCCTCTTGCATATCTTTGGGACTGAGAAATAAAACACCTCTCTTCTTCGGAGTGGGTTTAGGAATAGGCTCAGGAGTTGGCTCAGGAATTGCCTCAGGAATTTGCTCAGGAAGAGTCCAATTATTTTCATTGGTCCACATATTATTCAATAGTAATACAATTTCGTCGACTGTTCTTTCCCTGAAAACACAACCAACACAACTATCCAAGTAGTCCTTGGAAGCATCGATTAGTCCATTATAAAAGATATAAAGTATTTCATTTTTCTTAAGAGGATGATCAGGCAAAGCATTAAGTAATCAAAGATTCCTCCCCCAAGCTTGTGGGAGACTCTCTTCTTTGATTTGCACAAAATTATATATTTCCCGCAAGGCAGCTTGTTTCTTATGAGCAGGGAAATATTTAGCAGAGAAGTAATAAATCATATCCTGGGGACTACGCACACAACCAGGATCAAGAGAATTAAACCAAGTCTTAGCATCACCCTTTAATGAGAATGGAAATATCTTATATCTTATGGATATAATAATAGCGAGACTTATCATCATTAGTAAACAGGGTGGCTATATCATTCAACTTGGTAAGATGTGCCACAACAGTTTCAGATTCAAGGCCATAAAAAGGATCAGATTCAACTAAAGTAATAATTTCAGGATCAACAGAGAATTCATAATCCTTATCAGTAACACAGATAGGTGAAGTAGCAAAAGCAGGGTCAGGTTTCATTCTAGCATTAAGAGATTGTTGCTTCCATTTAGCTAATAACTTTTTAAGATCATATCTATCTTTGCAAGCAAAGATAGCTCTAGCAGCTTCCTCCTCCATAACATAACCCTCAGGAACAACAGGTAATTCATAATCAGGGGGAGAACTTTCATCCTCACTATCATCAATAATAGCATCTTCAATAATTTCATTCTCTCTAACCCTAGCAAGTTGTTCATCAAGAAATTCACCTAATGGCAAGGTAGTATCACGCACAAAAGTAGTTTCATCATAAGTATCATGCATAGCAGAAGTGGCATCATCAGTAACATGCGACATATCAGAATTCATAGCAGTAGCAGGTTTAGGTGTCACAAGCTTACTCGAAACAGAAGGAGAATCTAGTGCAGAGCTAGATGGCAGTTCCTTACCTCCCCTCGTAGTTGAGGGAAAAATCTTGGTTCTTTCGTCTTTCAAGTTCCTCATAGTGATCAACAGATATAAATCCCAAGTGACTCAAAGAATAGAGATATGCTCCCCGGCAACGGCGCCAGAAATTAGTATTGATAACCCACAAGTGTAGGGGATCGCAATATCTTTCGAGGGTAGAGTATTCAACCCAAATTTATGATTCGACACAAGGGGAGCCAAAGAATATTCTTAAGTATTAGCAGTTGAGTTTTCAATTCAACCACACCTGGATAACTTAGTATCTGCAACAAAGTATTTAGTAGCAAAGTAGTATGATAATAATGGTAATAGTGGCAAAAGTAAAGATAATAGTTCTGTAGTAGTTGTAACAGTAGCAACAGAAAAGTAAATAAGCGAAACACGGGATGTGAAAAGCTCGTAGGCATTGGACCAGTGATGGATAATTATGTCGGATGTGATTCCTCATGTAATAGCTATAACATAGGGTGACACAGAACTAGCTCCACTTCATCAATGTAATCTAGGCATGTATTCCGAATATAGTCATACGTGCTTATGGAAAAGAACGTGCATGACATCTTTTGTCCTACCCTCTCGTCGCAGCGGGGTCCTAGTGGGAACTAAGGGATATTAAGGCCTCCTTTTAATAGAGAACCGTAACAAAGCATTAGCACATAATGAATACATGAACTCCTCAAATTATGGTCACCACCGAGAAGTATCCCGATTATTGTCACTTTGGGGTTGTCGGATCATAACACATAATAGGTGACTATTGATAACCCACAAGTGTAGGGGATCGCAACAGCTTTCGAGGGTAAAGTATTCAACCCAAATTTATTCATTCGACACAAGGGGAGCCAAAGAATATTCTTGAGTATTAGCAGTTGAGTTGTCAATTCAACCACACCTGGATAACTTAGTATCTGCAGCAAAGTATTTAGTAGCAAAGTAGTATGATAATAAAGGTAACGGTAGGAAAAGTAATGTTTTTGGGTTTTGTAGTAGTTGTAACAGTAGCAACGAAAAAGTAAATAAGCGAAGAACAATATATGGAAAGCTCGTAGGCAATGGATCAGTGATGGATAATTATGCCGGATGTGATTCCTCATGTAATAGCTATAACATAGGGTGACACAGAACTAGCTCCAATTCATCAATGTAATGTAGGCATGTATTCCGTAAATAGTCATACGTGCTTATGGAAAAGAACTTGCATGACATCTTTTGTCCTACCCTCCCGTGGCAGCTGGGTCCTAGCGGAAACTAAGGGATATTAAGGCCTCCTTTTAATAGAGAACCAGAACAAAGCATTAGCACATAGTGAATACATGAACTCCTCAAACTACGGTCATCACCGAGAAGTATCCCGATTATTGTCACTTTGGGGTTGTCGGATCATAACACATAATAGGCGACTATAGACTTGCAAGATAGGATCAAGAACACACACATATTCATGAAAACATAATAGGTTAAGATCTGAAATCATGGCACTCGGGCCCTAGTGACAAGCATTAAACATAGCGAAGTCATAGCAACATCAATCTCAGAACATAGTGGATACTAGGGATCAAACCCTAACAAAACTAACTTGATTACATGGTAAATCTCATCCAACCCATCACCGTCCAGCAAGCCTACGATGGAATTAGTCACGCACGGCGGTGAGCATCATGAAATTGGTGATGGAGGATGGTTGATGATGACGACGGCGACGAATCCCCCTCTCCGGAGCCCCGAACGGACTCCAGATCAGCCCTCCCGAGAGAGATTAGGGCTTGGCGACGGCTCCGTGTTGTAAAACGTGATGAACCTTTCTCCCTGATTTTTTTCTCCCCGAACGTGAATATATGGAGCTGGAGTTGAGGTCGGTGGAGGTCCAGGGGGCCCACGAGACAGGGGGGCGCGCCCAGGGGGAGAGGGCGTGCCCCCACCCTCGTGGACAAGGTGTGGACCCCTGGTCTTGATTCTTTCGCGAGTATTTTATATATTTTCCAAAATGTGCCTCCGTGGATTTTCAGGACATTCCGAGAACTTTTGCTTTCTACATATAAAACAACATCATGCTAGTTCTGCTGAAAACAGTCTGGGTTAGTTTCATTCAAATCTTGTAAGTTAGAGTCCAAAACAAGGGCAAAATTGTTTGGAAAAGTAGATACGTTGGAGACGTATCAATTCCCCCAAGCTTAAACCTTTGCTTGTCCTCAAGCAATTCAGTTGATAAACTGAAAGTGATAAAGAAAAACTTTTACTAACTCTGTTTGCTCTTGTTGTTGTAAACATGCAAAGCCATCATTCAGGTTTCAGCAAATATTATGAACTAACCGTACTCACAATAACACCTAGGTCTCACAATTACTCATATCAATAGCATAATCCGCTAGCGAGCCATAATAATAAAACTCGGATGACAACACTTCCTCAAAACAATCATAACATGATATAACAAAATGGTATCTCGCTAGCCCTTTCTGAGACCGCAAAACATAAATGCAGAGCACCTTTAAAGATCAAGGACTGAGTAAACATTGTAATTCATGGTAAAAGAGATCCAGTCAAGTCATACCCAATATAAACCAATAGTAATGAATGCAAATGACAGTGTGCTCTCGAGCGGGTGCTTTTTAATAAGAAGGGTGATGACTCAACATAAAAGTAAATAGATAGGCCCTTCGCAGAGGGAAGCAGGGATTTGTAGAGGTGCCAGAGCTCAATTTTAAAATAGAGATTGAATAACATTTTGAGTGGCATACTTTTGCTGTCAACACAACAACTATGAGATGGCTGTATCTTCCATACTACATGCATTATAGGCAGTTCCCAAACAGAATGGTAAAGGTTTATTCTCCCCAAACCACCAACAAGCATCGATCCATGGCTTGCTCGAAACAACAAGTGCCTCCAACTAACAACAGCCCTGGGGTAGTTTTGTTTAATTATATTGATTTGCTTTGATCTTTTTGGATCATGGGACTGGGTATCCCGGTTACTGGCCCTTTCTCGTGAATGAGGAGCGGAGTCCACTCCTCTTGAGAATAACCCACCTAGCATGGAAGATATAGGCAGCCCTAGTTGAAACATGAGCTGCTCGAGCATACAAAACAGAATTTCATTTGAAGGTTTGGAGTTTGGCACATACAAATTTACTTGGAACGGCAGGTAAATACCGCATATAGGAAGGTATAGTGGACTCATATGGAATAACTTTGGGGTTTAAGGAGTTTGGATGCACAAGCAGTATTCCCGCTTAGTACAGGTGAAGGCTAGCAAAAGACTGGGAAGCGACCAACTGAGAGAGCGACAATAGTCACAAACATGCATTAAAATTAATTTACACTGAGTACAAGCATGAGTAGGATATAATCTACCATGAACATAAATATCATGAAGCCTATGTTGATTTGTTTCAACTACATACGTGAACATGTGCCAAGTCGAGTCACTCAATTTATTCAAAGGAGGATACCATCCCACCATACCACATCATAATCATTCTAATAGCATGTTGGCACGCAAGGTAAACCATTATAACTCATAGCTAATCAAGCATGGCACAAGCAACTATAATCTCTAAATGTCATTGCAAATATGTTTACCTCATAATAAGATGAATCAGAAACGATGAACTCATCATATTTACAAAAACAAGAGAGGTCGAGTTCATACCGGCTTTTCTCATCTCAATAAGTCCATCATATATCGTCATTATTGCCTTTCACTTGCACGACCGAACGATGTGTATAATAATAAGAGTGCACGTGCATTGGAGTAAGCTGGAATCTGCAAGCATTCAACTCAAAAGAGAAGACATGATAATATGGGCTCTAAGTTAAATAAACAATCATGCATATGAGAGCCACTAAACATTTTCAATATAGTTTTCTCGACCCCCAAAGGAAAGAAAAGAAAATAAAACTATTTACACGGGAAAGCTCCCAACAAGTAAAAGAAGAACAAGAAATCTTTTTGGGTTTTCATATTAATTTCTACTACAAGCTTGGAAATTAAACTAACTAATATTTTTGGTTTTTCTTAAGGTTTATCAAACACACAAGAAGAAAACTAGAAAAAGAAATTTAAACTAACATGGATAATACAATGAAAGAGTATGAGCACCGACGACTAGTGTGTGAACATGAATGTAAAGTCGGTGAGAAATACGTACTCCCCCAAGCTTAGGCTTTTGGCCTAAGTTGTTCTAATACCAAGGACCGCTGCTACTCTCCCAGGTGTACTGGGAGGTGTAATCAGGATACCACTGGCTGGTCATCTCCGGATCCCATTGGAAAGATGATGCACGATAAGGGTCCAGTTCAGGTTCCGGCTCAGGTTAAGGTTCTGGAGTGAAAGCTTGGGATCGATGAGTGTACACCGCTTCAGGTGTAACAAGAAAATTATCTGCAGTCAAATCAAACAACAGAGGCGCAGGCAAAATAATAGTCTCATTGTGGTTCTTATTAAATCTAAGGTTATACAAGAGCATCATTTCTTCGTTGTCAACAATAAACTTGTGGGCTACCATGCTCTTGTAATCTAAAATGTGAGGAGGCAATTTTGTCTCCTCTTTCTCATGGTGCCTAATAGGTATCTAAAAATGTCTAGCAAGACGTGAAGCATAGATACCTCCAAATATGGGGCCTTTTGTATGATTCAGGTCTAGCCGTTTAGCAATGACGACACCCATACTAAAACTATTATCTCCAAGCAAGGCATGTTGAAGGATGATAATGTCAGGAACGCTAAAGTTTCAACTATTTCCACGACCAATCAAGCATCTACTAGCAAATATGGCAAAGTAGCGTAAAACAGGAAAATGTATGCTAGAGATTTTCGCCTCGGAACCCTTCTTTAGCTCCTCTACAGCTATAGTGTTAACAAAGCCATCCACATCTTTACAATGGGGTTCCAATAATTCTCCCTCGTAGGGTATCCTACATACCGCGCAAAATTACGTAAAGACATTTCTCTTAATTCATCATACAAATGAAATGATACTGAAGGCGGTGACTTCTTAGGATAATAATAAAAGTTTTGCACGAAAGTATTGGTGAGTAAGAGATACTGATCGATACGGTCGTTGATGAAACCGGTGAGGCCTGCATTCTCGATCAAAGAATAAAAATCTTCATGAATTCCAGCTTCTTTCAAGAAATCATCGCATGGCCATTCACACAACCGCACTTCCGCTAAGCGAGGAAGATTATACTTGGCTTTTTCCTTCTCTTTAGCTTGTTTTTCCTGAGAGCCTTGGCTAGAAGAGCCCCTCAAAAGTTTCCTTAACATTTTCTGAAATTTTCTGAAATTTTAGTAACTTCAAAATAAAAGTGAATAAAACTAAACAAGATTGGTAGCAACTACTCCTACAAGTGCCTAGAGCCTATATCATGCATTAGAATTGCTTGGGACCTCATAAATTTAACATGCAAGCTAAAGAACATGGTCACCTATGCAGCAAAAATTTGCAATGAATAAAGCACTAGAACAAAAACTAATTGGACCAATGGAGGAGTCACATACCAAGCAACAATCTCCCAAAGCAGTTTTGTCAATGGAGCTTTGAGCAAGGAGATCGAAAATCGCAGCAAAATGAGCTAGAACTCGTGCTTGAGCTGGATGGGGATTTTTTCGGTAGAATATGAAGTGTGTGGGTGCTGGCATAAGTGGAGGGGGGCCACCAGGGGCCCACGAGACAGGGGGCGCGCCCAGGTGGGGTGGGCACGCCCTCCACTCTCGTGGCCTGGTGGTTGACCCTCCTGCAGTGATTTCAGTGCCTAAAATCCTCAAATATTCCATAAAAAATCATACTAAATTTGCAGGGCATTTGGAGCACTTTTATTTTCGGGATATTTTTTATTGCACAGATAATTCAGAAAACAAACAGATAATACTATTTTTGCTTTATTTATTCTAAATAACAGAAAGTAAAAAGTGGGTACAGAAGGTTGTGCCTTCTAGTTTCATCCATCTCATGATCATCAAAATGAATCCACTAACAAGGTTGATCAAGTCTTGTTAACAAATTCATTCGGAATAACACAGAACCGGAGAAATTTCGAATAACACTAAGTTACCTCAACGGGGATATGAAAATCCCCAACAATAAGAATACCATACTTTTTCTTGACAGTAGGGAGAGGAAATTCAAAACCTCCAATAATGATAGTTGGAACTTTTCCAATAGAATTGATGCTATGGACTTGAGATTGTTTCCTCGGAAAGTGTACCATGTGCTTATTACCATTAACATGAAAAGTGACATTGCCTTTGTTGCAATCAATAAAAAAGGTCTACCAAGGATAATCGACATACTATTGTCCTCGGGAATATCAAGAATAACAAAGTCCGTTAAGATAGTGACATTTGCAACCACAACAGGCACATCCTCACAAATACCGACAGGTATAGCAGTTGATTTATCAGCCATTTGCAAAGATATTTTAGTAGGTGTCAACTTATTCAATTCGAGTCTACGATATAAAGAGAGAGGCGTAACACTAACACCGGCTCCAAGATCACATAAAGCAGTTCTAACATAATTTCTTTTAATGGAGCATGGTATAGTTGGTACACCCGGATCTCCAAGTTTCTTTGGGATTCCACACTTAAAAGTGTAATTAGCAAGCATGGTGGAAATTTCAGCTTCCGGTATCTTTCTTTTATTTGTAATGATATCCTTCATATACTTAGCATAAGGATTTACTTTAAGCACATCAGTTAAGCGAATACGTAAGAAAATAGGTCTAATCATTTCAGCAAAGCGCTCAATATCCTCATCATACTTTGTCTTGGATGGTTTAGGAGGAAAGGGCATGGGTTTCTAAACCCATGGTTCTCTTTCTCCACCGTGCTTCCTAGCAACAAAATCTCTCTTATCGTAATGTTGATTCTTTGATTGTGGGTTATCAAGATCAACAGCAGGTTCAATCTCTACTTCATTGTTTTTGCTAGGTTGAGCATCAACATGAACACTATCATTAACATGATCACTAGGTCCATGTTCATCACCTGATTGTGTTTCAGCATCAGAAATAGAAAAAACATTGGGATTCTCAGGTGTGTCTACAGTAGGTTCAATAGAAGCATGCAAAGTCCTATCGTTTATCTTTTTCTTCTTTTTAGAAGAACTAGGTGCCTCTAAATTGTTTCTCTGAGAATCTTGCTCGATTCTCTTAGGGTGGCCTTCAGGATACAAAGGTTCCTGAGTCATTCTACCAGTTCTAGTAGCCACTCTAACAGCAAAGTCATTTTTATTATTTAATTCATCAAGCAAATCATTTTGAGCTTTGAGTACTTGCTCGGCTTGAGTAGCAACCATAGAAGCATATTTGCTAACGAGTTTAAGTTCACCTTTAACTCTAGCCATATTATTGCTCACACGTCCTATCTCGAAAGCATTATTCTTTAACTCTCTACCAACATAAGCATTAAAACTTTCTTGTCTAGCCATAAAGTCATCAAATTCATCAAAGCATGGGCTATGAAATTTAGTAGAGGGGATTTCAACTTTATCATATCTATAGAGAGAATTTACCTTTACTACCTGTGTCGGGTTATCAAGACAATGTGATTCTTCAACAGGCGGTACATTAAGACCATGTATTTCTTCAATAGGTGGTAAATTCTTAATATCTTCAGCTTTAATACCTTTTTCTTTCATTGATTTCTTTGCCTCTTGCATATCTTTAGGACTGAGAAATAAAACACCTCTCTTCTTCTGAGTGGGTTTAGGAATAGGCTCAGGAGTTGGCTCAATTGGTTCAGGAATTGCCTCAGGAATTGGCTCAAGAAGAGTACAATTATTTCCATTAGTCAACATATTATTCAATAGTAATTCAGCTTCGTGAACTGTTCTTTCCCTGAAAACACAACCAGCACAACTATCCAAGTAGTCCTTGGAAGCATCGGTTAGTCCATTATAAAAGATGTCAAGTATTTCGTTTTTCTTAAGAGGATGATCAGGCAAAGCATGAAGTAATCGGAGAAGCCTCCCCCAAGCTTGTGGGAGACTCTCTTCTTTGATTTGCACAAAATTATATATCTCCCGTAAAGCAGCTTGTTTCTTATGAGCAGGGAAATATTTAGCAAAGAAGTAATAAATCATATCCTGGGGACTACGCACACAACCAGGAGCAAGAGAATTATACCAAGTCTTAGCATCACCCTTTAATGAGAACGGAAATATCTTAAGGATATAAAAATAGCGAGACTTATCATAATGAGTAAACAGGGTAGCAATATCATTCAACTTGGTAAGATGTGCCACAACAGTTTCAGATTCAAGGCCATAAAGATGATCAGATTCAACTAAAGTAATAATCTCAGGATCAACAGAGAACTCATAATCCTTATCAGTAACACAGATAGGTGAAGTAGAAAAAGCAGGGTCAGGTTTCATTCTAGCATTAAGAGACTGCTGCTTCCATTTAGCTAATAATTTCTTAAGATCATATCTATCTTTGCAAGCAAAGATAGCTCTAGCAGCTTCTTCATTCATAACATAACCCTCAGGAACAACAGGCAATTCATAATTATTGGGAGAATTTTCATCATCACTATCATCAATGATAGCATCTTCAATAATTTCATTCCCCCTAACTCTAGCAAGTTGTTCATCAAGAAATTCACCTAATGGCAAAGTAGTATCATGCACAGAAGTAGTTTCATCATAAGTATCATGCATAGCAGAAGTGGCATCATCAATAACATGCGACATATCAGAATTCATAGCAGTTGCAGGTTTAGGTGTCATAAGTTTACTAATAATGGAAGGAGAATCTAGTGCAGAGCTAGATGGCAGTTCCTTACCTCCCCTCGTAGTTGAGGGCAAAATCTTGGTTCTGTCGTCTTTCAAGTTCTTCATAGTGATCAACAGATATAAATCCCAAGTGACTCAGAGAATAGAGCTATGCTCCCCGGCAACGGCGCCAGAAATTAGTCTTGACAGCTCACAAGTGTAGGGGATCGCACCAGCTTTTGAGGGTAAAGTATTCAGCCCAAATTTATTGATTCGACACAAGGGGAGCCAAAGAATATTCTTGAGTATTAGCAGTTGAGTTGTCAATTCAACCACACCTGGATAACTAAGTATTTGCAGCAAAGTATTTAGTAGCAAAGTAGTATGATAATAAAGGTAACGGTAGCAAAAGTAATGTTTTTTGGTTTTGTAGTAGTTGTAATAGTAGCAACGGAAAAGTAAATAAGCGAAGAACAATATATGGAAATCTCGTAGGCAATGGATCAGTGATGGATAATTATGCCGGATGCGATTCCTCATGTAATAGCTATAACATAGGGTGACACAAAACTAGCTCCAATTCATCAATATAATGTAGACATGTATTCTGTAAATAGTCATACATGCTTATGGAAAAGAACTTGCATGGAAACTTTTGTCCTACCCTCCCGTGGCAGCGGGGTCCTAGCGGAAACTAAGGGATATTAAGGCCTCCTTTTAATAGAGAACCGGAACAAAGCATTAGCACATAGTGAATACATGAACTCCTCAAACTACGGTCATCACCGAGAAGTATCCCGATTATTGTCACTTCGGGGTTGTCGGATCATAACACGTATAGGTGACTATAGAATTGCAAGATAGGATCAAGAACACACATATATATTCATGAAAACATAATAGGTTCAGATCTAAAATCATGGCACTCGGGCCCTAGTGACAAGCATTAAGCATAGCAAAGTCATAGCAACATCAATCTTAGAACATAGTGGATACTAGGGATCAAACCCTAACAAAACTAACTTGATTACATGGTAAATCTCATCCAACCCATCACCGTCCAGCAAGCCTACGATGGAATTACTCACGCACGGCGGTGAGCATCATGAAATTGGTGATGGAGGATGGTTGATAATGACGACGGTGACGAATCCCCCTCTCCTGAGCCCCGAACGGACTCCAGATCAGCCCTCCCGAGAGAGATTAGGGCTTGGCGGCGGCTCCGTGTCGTAAAATGCGATGAAACTTTCTCGCTGATTTTTTTCTCCCCGAACGTGAATATATGGAGTTGGAGTTGAGGTCGGTGGAGGTCCAGGGGGCCCACGAGACAGGGGGCGCGCCCAGGGGGAGGGGCGCGCCCCCCACCCTCGTGGACAGGTTGTGGGCCCCTGGTCTTGATTCTTTCGCCAGTATGTTTTATATTTTCCAAAAAGTGCCTCCGTGGATTTTCAGGACATTCCGAGAACTTTTGCTTTCTACACATAAAACAACATCATGGCAGTTCTGCTGAAAACAGCATCAGCCCGGGTTAGTTTGATTCAAATCATGTAAGTTAGAGTTCAAAACAAGGCAAAAGTGTTTGGAAAAGTAGATACGTTGGAGACGTATCAACTATAGACTTACAAGATAGGATCAAGAACACACATATATTCATGAAAACATAATAGGTTCAGATCTGCAATCATGGCACTCGGCCCTAGTGACAAGCATTAAGCATAGCAAAGTCATAGCAACATCAATCTCAGAACATAGTGGATACTAGGGATCAAACCCTAACAAAACTAACTTGATTACATGGTAAATCTCATCCAACCCATCACCGTCCAACAAGCCTACGATGGAATTACTCACGCACAGCTGTGAGCATCATGAAATTGGTGATGGAGGATGGTTGATGATGACGATGGCGACGAATACCCCTATCCGGAGCCCCGAACGGACTTCAGATCATCCCTCCCGAGAGATATTAGGGCTTGGCGGCGGCTCTGTATCGTAAAATGCGATGAAACATTCTCTCTGATTTTTCTCTCCATGAAACAGAATATATGGAGTTGGAGTTGAGGTCGGTGGAGCGTCAGGGGGCCCACGAGACAGGAGGGTGCGCCCCCCACACTCGTGGATAGGGTGTGGGCCCCCTGGTCTTTATTCTTTTGCCAGTATTTTTTATATTTTCCAAAACTTATCTCCGTGGATTTTCAGGTCATTCCGAGAACTTTTGTTTTCTACACATAAAACAACATCATGGCAGTTCTGCTGAAAACAACATTAGTCTGTGCTAGTTTCATTCAAAGCATGCAAGTTAGAGTCCAAAACAAGGGCAAAAGTGTTTGGAAAAGTAGATATGTTGGAGACGTATTAGGCAGCTGCATGGGAGCGGTGGCAGAGGCTTGGCGGGTGCAGTCCTGGCTATGGCCTCGCGGACGTCTCCGGCAAGGGCCTTGCCGGGGGCCCCGACAAGTGTCTTGCCGCGGCGTTGCGGTCGTCCCCGGCAAGGGTCTTGCCGGGGGTCTTGTGGGTTTCCTCGGCAAGGATCTTGCCGAGGTTCGTCGTCTTCTACTCTTGTGATTTGGAGTGTTCCTTGTCTTCACAAAGATCTGCATGCCACCATGGAGGCGCCTCCCGAGCCTACGTTCCAGCGTGGTTGGTGACGCTGGAGAAACTAGGGCCCAAGGGAGGCGCATCCTGCTGGCTCAGGTAGGCTGCCCCGGCAAGGGCCTTGCCGGGGCCGTGGGGGCTGCCCCGACAAGGACCTTGCCGGGGGAAACCACCTCGCCTTCTTGTTCTTTATGCTTCTGTCTTGGCGTTGCTTTGATTCTGTGTTGTGGCTCCGATTTCCTATCTCTGCCTTGCTCAAGTGTGGTCGTGGGCGTGGCTCTGACTGCCCGTGCACAAATAAGGGGTACAAAAGAGCGCGCCTATTTTGGTACACCGACAATTTGTTTGTTTTGCATGAAAAAAAAGTGCAAGTTTTGAAAGTCAATGTCTCCAAGTCGAAACTTAGATTGTCCATTCAATTCAAATATGGATCATTGAGCTACTACAAAAAATACCATCATATGGTCCAATTCAAATGAAATTCCAAATGTGTTTATCCTAAATATGATGACAAAAGCAAAAATGTGTATGTGTATGAATAAAGTGGATGATTATAAAGTTTGAACATGCCCGTATGTGTATATCTCTAGGTTTGATATATGAATTTGAAATCACGAAATCCCGGCTTAAAAATGTACTTCCGTTTAAATGAATTACAAAAGTCATGATGGAGTCGAATTCCAAAATTCCAATCTTAGGTTTGTAATTCTGGTACATCAAAGTATATCACGCATGTTCAAAAGTATCGTTATCTCATAGTCCAAACTGTGAAACAAATTGATCAACTTTGAGTGCACACACTATTGACCATGTATATCTCAATTACGCTAAAGTCCCTCAAATATAGACACCTCACTCTTTATCTGAAGCCAACCCGTGCCCCTCGTCGCCCACCCCCCACCCCTCGTCCCCCCCCACACACAGAGAGAAGTCGTTCTCTCCCCCAAACACCAACACACGAGCACATTAACACCCCTCTCTCTTCTAAAGTCCGGACCCCAATATAGGTCTCTATCACTTTGTCTCTTGGGCATGCACACATCTCTTCCCCCACTCTCTAGCTAGGTCTCCCAGCATCTCTCTTTCTCAAGCACAGGCACTATGTAGAGTGTATCTTTCCCATAGACACAAAACGTCGCCCCCAAACGTCTATCTCCCTAGTTATGTGGTTCTCGCACACTCACCTCACACACCACCCCACTACAAAACAAGCACACTTTGTCTCCTTGTGCACCACTCTCCTCTTTCTATCTCTCCCACATGCGGACCCACCCCAGCTCCTCCCTGTATACATATATGTCGTGACTCTTTCCATAGCTCCCTAATGTATCATCGTTCTCGATCTCGCACATTGTTCTCTACACCATATATTCTAGATCTCTCATGAAGTCCCTATCACACACACAATGACTCGCTTCCCTTGCATCTCCGTACATAGGCCAATTTCAAAAAACATCAACATTGTCTCCCTATCTATACGCCATTTATGGACACAAACGCCCTCTCTCTCTCTCTCTCTCTCTCTCT